>NW_010388805.1:25379-27109 GCF_000710305.1 Buceros rhinoceros silvestris | reverse complement strand
CCTGCTGATTTAACAGATATTCTTTTCCAAAGTTTTACTTTATCATACTAGGAATAGAAAACATTGCAAGCAGGATGCACAGCTTCAAAAATATCACTATTTTTCTACACAATTAACCACTAAGAGTAAAATAATCTATAATCTCTCATTTTCAAGAACTGCCTGCTGTAACAAATCTGATTAGCTAATTAGATTAATATCAGATATGTTATTTTGCTTTAAAATATTTGTGAATATGTGAGGATGATAAGTCCTCTCATTTACTGTTCTGTGAAACAAAAGGGGTTTTAGGAAGGGATTTCCTTGTTTGTGTGGTGAACTTCACTGAAGTCCTGTAAAAATATCTCTGGCTATTAAGTGTAAATCGATTTCAGGAAACAGAGGAGGGTGTTTCAGCTTAGCATTGTGTGGATCACTTATACTGAACTGTGTAAGATTATATAAAGTTACAAGTAATTAACCATCTTATATATGCTAATTTGCATTATCTTTAAGACAAATTTTAAAATTACTCCCTTATATATACAAAGTAATGCAGCAAGTACCTACTTTACACTTGAATATAATAGCAAGTGAAGCTGTATTAATCCTGGTAGCCAGGACTTCACACTGCATTGAATTCTGTGGAAGTTTTACAGTTTGTCTCATTGCCCTCCCCTATGTGACACACATCTGCATATGTGTGTGTGTGTGTATTATATGTATAGACAGAAACACTATAGACTGTATTGTGGATCTTATTCAGAACAGCTTCATACAGATTACAGGCCAGAAACACGCTGCTCTCAACATAAGCAGGATTTTTCTCGCTGTTTCATTTTCTTGAAATTCTATAGTCAGAAAGCTCAGCAAAGAATGTGATAATGGAAAATGAAAGTTAGATTGGTTTTCACTGTAAGATAGTTCCTATCATAAATATTTCTGTTAAGCAGCTTAAGCACTACTGAAATTTTTAAGTAAGCTATAATGGAGGCAATACACTGTAAAAAGACTATATGCATGTAAGCAATTGACTTCTTAACTGCATATAACACTAATGAAAGCCAATCAGGCATTCACCCATTTTCTGATAATTAGCAGCTGTTATCTGACAGACACCATTTCCTACACATGCTTTTGCTCAGGGTTAGTATGAGAAAAGTTTGCTGAAGGCAGGACTATTTTTGGCCCAGCAACACTTATGTTGCTATGTGCTCTCAGATTACTGGGCAGATAGGCACACAATGAAGTCAAACAGCTGATCTGCAAAACTGAGAATACTCTGTGGTTTCCTCCACTGGTGCTTGTCTGTGTATAAATATGCACATGTGCACAAACTATGGGTAATGAAAGGTTATTTTTCTCTAGATAAGCTTGTTAAAGAAAAAGGCCACATCCTGCATCCTGTTAAAAACCTCTGTTAAAACACAGTCAGAACCCCTTTGCAAGTTCTGTGAAATCATCCATACAGTTGTGCCTGTGACAGTTTGTACCTTCTGTTGCACAGAGTAATTTAAAGTTGATCTTTGCTAAGATAGAAGGACCATGTGTCAGTACTGCTGTAAACATTGCTTCTTTCAGTTGGTTGATAACGGCAGGGTTGAGAGCCTTTGATCATTGCCATCACAGCAAAACTTATGATGGCTGCAGTGTAGGTCAGATGGGGGATTCTTCCAAGGTCGTTGTAAAATCTAGCTTCTACCTTCTGTGTAAGGCTGGACTCAGCACCTTTCACCTCTCCTCTCTTTCCC
>NW_010388805.1:23615-25323 GCF_000710305.1 Buceros rhinoceros silvestris | reverse complement strand
TGTCCCCCTCTCCTCCCTTCCCCTTCAGCCGTTGTACTGGATGCCTGGTGAAATACAAGCCAAGCTGTCTCTGCAAGTTAGTTAGAAGAAGCACCCAAACTTGAGCCCACTTACTTACTTTATTAATGGATTTAGCACCCTCTTAGGCAATGAAATTCACCAATATGCATGATGGGCTCTTGAAAGTAGGCTGTGATACATCGGCCTGTACCATCGATATGTAGGTCTGCAGCTTTTACCACAGCAGTCAGTATAAGAATCTCCATAAACAGTACAAAGAGAATTTACAAAATACCGTGTATTAGATGTTGATATATGTTAGTTTTCTCAACCCTATGCCTGTCTTATGATTAATTTTCTGTTTTAATTATACACCACTAAAGTCTACAAAAGTTCTACATCCCATCTCAGTTACAGCCGCAGTTACAGAAATGAATGCCTTTGTGTTTTCACCTCATGCAAAGATCTGATGGGAGCAGGTGCCTCTGGTCTCCATGCTGCACTCCCCAAAGCCTCTTCTCCAAAGAGGACAGGAAAACCGTGTGGATTTCTGCGTGTTGGGAACACAGCCTGCAGTGCTCTCATACAAACTGGGCTGACAATTGACCCTGCCTTTCTGTGTCTGCCCTTTCCTGTTTGCTGGGATATTTGGGACAGCACAGGGCACTGATAAGATTGTTTTGCATTCTGCTAGAGACAGCTTTTGCAAGTGTGTGGGTGAGGGTAAGTTGTGTAAAGGCATGTATGCAAACAGTTTTCTTTCCATGGAAACCTGCTCTGCTTCCCTAATGATGACCTAAAGATTCTTCAATCTGGTACATGATCCCACTTTCTCTATAACTCTTTCAGGATGCGTAGTTTGTCCATGAACTCTTCTGTATTAGACCATCCTATTTTGTAACTGTTCTAATTTGCTTTGTGCTTTGTGATGGATTTTTAAAGTTTTTTTTAAAGATCTTGATTCAGAATGGACATACAATGATAAACTTTGGTCCTGCTGGAATGTGGTGTTTCACCTTTACTTTCTGAAGATTAATGAGGTCAAATAAAATCAGGGAAAGAACACAAGTTTCAAGTTCTTTTTTCCAATGAATGTAATTTAAGCAATGACATATGACTTAGTTCAGTGAAGCACTTCATGTTACAACTGGACTCACCCCGGCAGGAGAGTCCCCTGAGTAGGTCCTTTACTGAAGAAATGAGTGGGTGCCTCTGAGAGAAGACATTGGTCTTTATTTCAGAGGAATGTACCTTCATTTTCAGTAGTGTTGGGGTGTAGTAGTTCTCTGAATGGGACATATCTCATATATCAGTTAAGATTGGAAATGCTATGGTTTTATTGGCGGTGGGAAAGGGAAAATCCCAGCTTTGAAAATCTTTGTTACTTAAATATATCCCTTGGACATATTAAAAAAAACAAACAAACAAACCCTCTTAGTTCAGACAGAAGGGGAAATCCCAGAGAAGAGAGAAAAGGAGAACCTGACATTTACTTAGGACTCTGCAACTGAACTAATTCTCAGGAAAGTGCTATTCAAGTTGGAGAATGGTAGTGTTCAGCACCAGTTGCAGATTACCAAGGTCAGTTGCATGACCTATGTCTCTCTGCATGTCCCTAATTTCAGGCATCTTTTTGAAATCTGCTAATAGCCCCTTGCAGCTTCATTTTATATTTTCCTCCCCCCGCTCCCCCCCCCCCCCCCCTCCT
>NW_010388805.1:21359-23559 GCF_000710305.1 Buceros rhinoceros silvestris | reverse complement strand
TTTTTTATTTTTCCCCCCCCCCCCCCCCCCCCCCCCCGACTTCTAGATTTTTGAATCCCGTTCGTAGAAGTCAATGAATGAAGACAGCAATTCTGCCCTATGAAAACCACCTTTCCTTTCTGCAGTGTTAAAATTAAACAAGCCCAGTGGGAGAAAGCAATTATCAGGGCCTTGCTACTGCAGTAAGCAAATGTCAGTCAATAGAAAAAATGAAAATATTATAGAGTAGAAAACAGATGACAAAAGGCAGATGAGCCTAAGGGAGAAAAATACCACTTTGATCTAATATACTCTTTAATGTCAGCCATACCCAAGTGTAAAGAAAGAGTTTGGTCTCTACCCATCTTTTTTAGTATGCTTCAGTTAAAGATATGGAAATACAAGTCTACTCAAGTATGTGCTAAATAAAAACAACACAGGTTAAAACCCGAACAAATCCCAAAGATATATATACACTTTATTTTAATGACTACAATTTATATAATTTTTTTCATTGGTTGGTGTCAGAAAAACTAGTGACAGGGTAGAAAATTTCCCTGATAACATGAATCTCAGAGGTGTTGGAAACATGGGAATAATTTTGATAATATGTAAAAAATTCTGGATGATTTTGAGGAATTAAGTAGTACAAACGGGAAGAAATTTAGCAGTAGAAGCTGCGGCTTTGGTGTACAGACCAATCACCAGCTACCCAGATATCAGCACTTGTCCTTTGTCCATAGTGAAGCAACTGAAGCTGTAGCAAGCATTAGGCAAAATGATGTTAGTTGGAACAGTAGTGAGGAAAAGCAAGCCACCTGGCTTTGGGAAGAGTTAGATCATTGTATGAAAGGGATTACACCATACGATTGCCTGCAATAACAGAGGCTTGTGTTCCAGGAAGCCTGGATCTGTTTGTGGAAATCAAAGTGAAAAAAATATCAAGACGACAGGCGCTACTTAAGTCACTGAAAATACACCTTGCAGCAATATGTGAATTATTGTGTTTGCAGAAGCTTGAACACTATTATTTGTTCATGAAATCGGGAAGCAAGAACTCAGAGAGTCTTGGTTTTTATCTGTACAGGGCAGCTTTGCTTCATTTTCTGTAATCATTGAGAAGCTTTACCAGCAATAAATTAAAAGGTTTAGAAGCAGGGAGAAAAGTTATTTGCTTGCTTTGTTCATAACCGGATAAAGCAAAAAAGGATATTTGGGAGATAGGGCGGTAAAAGGATCACCAACAGGTCTGAAATTAATCTGGAAGCAGTGGGCACTGGCAAGGCAAACATAACTCGTTTATCCAAAAGCTGTGCACTTCCAAGCGTGATCCAGTGATAAGTCGATGTAATGGCAGTAGGTCTGTGTAGCATCTGCTCTAGAGGGATGCACCACTCTTCGGAGTAAGTGCTGCCTGGCAAAATGCAGTCAAGTCTTGTGACATATCCTCAGAAGGGATATAGCAATTACCTTAATGGAAAGAACACATTTTGCATACACGATCGAAATTTCATGCTCTCTGTATAAAGGTTCTGGGGAGTGTGAAATGACTCATGGGTAGCTTCTTTTTTAGAAGACTGCTGAATAAGTTATTAGACAGGCAAATACCCTTGGGTCAATATATTGGGCCAAGGGAATAGGTAAACATAGAAAGAAAGAATGAAGCAATAAAGTGTGTGAGAGAGACAGCCGTTACTTGTACAATACTGTCCCACTTCCAGGAAAATACATTTTCTAGCGTCTTAAATTTCTTCCTGTAGTAACAGACTGAGGGCTGGACTGAACTTTAAAAGCCTTCATTAGTTGCTAAGTTATGCTGAGACCAACCACAGTGCAGCTATTCGGTAAATATATTTCATTGTTTTGTTAGTAGATTGCTTAGCATCTCAGTATCAGAAAGAAACAAAAAGCCCCAAAGACCAAGCACAAATTAGAGCTGTTAATCTTTAAAGACAGCTGATCTTTCTGAATATTCTGAGACTTCTTTCTCCCTGATACTAGTAGAGATTGGTACTTAGAAGAGTCACTTTTGTATAAATGAGAACTGCTTGTTTTCTTTAAATGAGTGGTTATTTTCATAACCATATCAAGCTCAGCCTGATGGAATTAGCTGACGTTTGTTCATTCTTGAGGATTTGCCTCTCCTAGCAAAGATATTCCTGCCCAAGGTTAATGACATAGCCAGCTATGTGGCCATTCAAAAGCACGTAAGAGTTTGTGT
>NW_010388805.1:20742-21214 GCF_000710305.1 Buceros rhinoceros silvestris | reverse complement strand
AGGGAAAGGGGAGATGTTGGTACACTGAAGTGCCTGCCAACAGTTGGGAGATTACATCCGTTTAAAAGAACTATGACTGCAGGAAAAAGAGATCTTTTGTTCAGCAGTTTTGTTCAAGCTGCAAAACAGAATGAATTAGTCAATGATTTATTTTAACTTAAATAGTAAGACTCCTGCTTGTGCCGTATTAAAACTGGTTTGATTTAAGTGCAGTCTCTCTCCCAGTTCATGTATGCCTACTCCAGGAAAAGCAGCAACAGCATAAGGGAAATTATTTCTCTGTTCCACCATTTCCTCATAGTCTTCATCAAGATGAAAACGAAATTGTCACACGTCATAAATATGGTAATATGAAAATATGGTCACTGAAAGTGGACTAAGTGGTGCTTTCAACATGCAGGAAGATTCTGCTTTGATCATATTTGCTGCTGTCAGTTAACAGCTACCTGACAGAGCAAACCACACAGATTTC
>NW_010388805.1:18950-20579 GCF_000710305.1 Buceros rhinoceros silvestris | reverse complement strand
CTTTCCCTCCCTCCGAGGCTCTTGCTTCCAAGATTTGTTTTACTGAAGTCTCAGCAAATCATCAACACCAGCTCAGAGCTCTTTTTAATTACTGATTAAGAACATGACTGCAGTGGATCAGCAAAAGGTAGACTCATTCTTAAAAAATTGTTTTCAAGCTTATTTGTGGAATACAAATGTATCTATCTACTAATGTCATTGTCAGAGTTGTCAGGACAACAACTGAGTGCTCTGGTCTTCACCTCACCTTTTGGGGTGAAACAAGAATCAGGTTGTCCTAAAAGGAAAGTAAGAATGACTGGAAAACAATATCAAGGGACAAAATAGAATGCATCTCAGTGACAAAAGTCTATTAATAATAATAATGATATTCACTAGTAACTTCTGTTTTCCCTCTGGGGTCTGTACTGGGACCAGTGTTGTTTAATATCTTCATCAACAACATAGACCGTGGGATTGAGTGCACCCTCAGCAAGTTTGCAGATGATACCAAGCTGAGTGGTGCAGTTGATTTGCTGGAGGAAAGGGATGCCATCCAGAAGGACCTTAATAGCCTGAGAAGTGGGCCTGTGTGAACCTCATGAGGTTCAACAAGGCCAAGTGCAAGGTCCTTGGTATCTATACAGGATGGGAGACGATGTGATTGAAAACAGGTCTGCCAAGAAGGACTTGGGGATAATGGTGGGTGAAATATTAGACATGAGCTGGCAATGTGCACTTGCAGACCGGAAGGCCAACTATGTCCTTGGCTGCATCAAAAGAAACACGGCCAGCATGTCCAGAGATGATTCTGCCCCTCTACTCTCCTCTCATGAGACCCCACCTAGAGTACTCAGTCCAACTCTAGTACAAGAAAGAGTACAAGAAAGAGGTGAATGAATCTGTTAGAGGAGGTTCAGAGAAGGGCCATGAAAATTATCAAAGGAATGGAACACCTCTCTATGAAGAAAAGCTGAGAGACTTGGGGCTGCTCAGCCTAAAAAGGTGGCTCCAAGGAGACCTTATTGCAGCCTTTCAATGTATAAAGGCATATAAGAAAGCAGAAAGACTTTTTACGAAGGCCTGTAGTGATAGAACAAGGAGCAATGATTTTAACCTGAAAGGAGGTAGATTGAAATTGGGCATAAATATTTTTTTATATATAATAAGGGTGGAGAGACACAGAAACAGGTTTCTCAAAGAAGTTGTGGATGACCTATCATTGCACGTGTTCAAGGTAGGTTGGACAGGATCTCAGGATCTCAGTCCCTGGTGTGACACCTGCAGACAGGCTGCTCTATCTGATTTAAGTATCCCACAGGAAGGATCTCCTCACCAAATAACACACTAGAAATTCGCCAAAGATTCCTACTGAAATTCAGTTCAATTGTGCAACAAGCCATGTCTGAACAAGACTTCTCATCATGACATTTCATTTATTATATTTTTATTTTCCTGGAGCTTTGTTGGAAATTCAAATAATGTCAGCATAATCTGAGAAGTTTGATTAAAAAGAGAGAGCTAGGACCTTTATTCAGTATCTCAGTCTACTCCATAATTCTACTGAAAGTTATTTATTTCTTCAAACATAATAATTTATTTTTTTATTCTTTTAGCACCTCCAGTTTTTATAAATAATCTCACTAGAAA
>NW_010388805.1:3949-18870 GCF_000710305.1 Buceros rhinoceros silvestris | reverse complement strand
TCATATTAGGAAGCAACGGGAGTGTCACAGAGGAATAGGTTCTTATGTTTTCAGTATCACCTTTCTCCTTTTAATTTCCTCTCTATTTGTATGGGAGGAAGGGTAGAGTCCAGAGTCCAATGTCTAAAAGACTTACTTGATTATCTTCCTGTCATTCTCTGCTAATACAAGATGCTTCCCTACATGGCATCAGCTAGTGCTTTGCCAAGTCATCAAAGTCCCAAACAGACAAGTGTTATTCCCAGGAAGACTCATATCTCGCTATTGCAAAGGCTTGTTTCATGCTTAGCCAAAACAGTCCTTTTAAAGGCCTTCCACACAGATCTATCAAAAAGTACCACCCCAACTATTTTCCTTACTTCGAATTTAACAGCCTTGTTATACACAGATTTTTTTTGTGAGGAAGCAGTTCTGTGAGCATTATGAGCAATTGTTACATCATATAGTTAATCCAGAAACCCAGTAAATTTCAGCCCCAAAATTTCACAATCCTTGAAGATAACTAAAAAAGCCCTAAAGAACAAAAATATGCGGGCAACCTTAGCTTTTTGGTTTTGTTATAAACTTCACCTAGATTACCTATCAGCTTCAAAGGAATGAAAGGTTGTGAGAACTTGTGTTTGTTCAGACCTTTGAAGATAAAAGGATTGAAAGTTATTTTCTCTGTATGTATGTGATGGTTAGGTAGATGAGCAGTGGATAAGAGCCTCTAGGGATGAGAAGCCACTATCTGAACTTTGGATGCAATAGCTGTTTGTTACCCATCATAAGATTTCAGCAATATTCATTGGGATTCTCTTTTTGTAAGTGTTCCAGTCTGAATGTGTATATGACATGTATAAAGGCACGCACACACACATGTATACACATGTATGGGCATTTCCTACTGCTTATTTTCCAAATCTATCTTTCCAAATAAAAGCACTACTGAAGTGGAGATAATGTTGGGAGCCTATGCAATTAAGTAATTTAGACTGAACAATATTCCAAGAATTCTTTAACTACATTCAAACCTTGCTATTTAAAATAATAAATTCAAATTTAAATTAAATACAAAACATGACAACACATGGAAACACGCAATTACAACATAAACTGAGTATGTTTCTTAAATACATTCTTTCTGATATAACTAGAGGGAAGATTAAAATATCTTAAAATCAGTGTAGTTAAATAAAGTACTACTAATTTCATATTATTTCATCATTACCGTAATGTTGACAATAATAATATTCTAGTATTTGAAGAGTTGCTTGCCCGCTTGTTTTCTAGTAAACCTGATAAAGATTTTGTACAAAATCCCCTTGTCCAGGTCTTTCTTTCAAAGTTCTGCTATTTTAATTTCTGTTAATATCACATCTAGAAGATAAGAATCAGTTCCTCTTTGGAAGGGTCAGTGGTTCACAAGTTAACATTTAGCAAGGCTACTTCCCTTCTCTTCAGCTACTACATGCCCAACAAATTCCTTAACACATTTCTCATTTTATTTTCAAATCAAAACAAATAAATTTACTGTGGTAATTCCTGTAAAAGGAATATTTTGCAATTTAGTGTATAAGAGAAGAATAAAAGCTCCTGGTTTGCATCACTCCTATACTTTTGATAGAAAATTCCCATTCATGACTCATACATTGTACAACATAAGCAATCAGCCCACATGATCATTATGAATATTGACTTGCAGGAACCAAGGAAGTATGGGGTTTTCCAGATCACTACTGCAATGTAAGCAACTTCTTGGAGAGATTAATTATTATTTCTGTCAATTCACTTGTATCAAATCATAGACAGCACAGGGACTGCAGACAGAAACATCCTAAGGAGCAGGAGTTTCTGGTGACTAACACAAAGCAGTGCAACATGCAGACAGAGTGAATAAGGAAGGTGTAAATACTTCAGAAAAAGGATTGGATAGGCTGCTACTAGTAGGACGGTTTCAACCTTGTGGCCACAAACCACTGATGTATCAGGAACTATTTCAACTAAGTTTATGCTCTCTTACAAATTCCCCATTGTAAATTCTTCCCCTTGGAACTGTCCTCGTTGCCATCAGGTGTATTTACTTTTGCAAGTTACCACAGATATTCAGTGAAACACCATTTGAGGTAGTCAGCGTACCCTCGGAAGATCATAGGTATGGGTGAAAACTTTATGGTGAAATAATTTCATGAGAAAATCCAGTCCGCCAAAATCAAAAGACATTGTACATGGCTGCAGGCTTCACAGCCTTCTGGCAAGTGTTGTGTCAAGATGACACTAGACAGGCCATTGAGCACCTGTGAGCCTCATGATAGGACTGCCTCCAGGACCTTAGGACTTTCGGACGTTGTTATATGCAGCTTTCCAGATCCCTTTCAATGGTGACAAAGCTGTAGGATCTCAATCCTTCCTGAAAGCTTAACTTCTCCTGCTGGTGCAGGGAAACTTGAAAAACCTGACTCATGCCAAGGCTCAGAGGCCTGCCTCTCGTGTTCATCGATCTTGGCTCCTAAAGGACTCCAGGGCTCCTACCCTCCTGGCTGTCTTATTGACCTTGATTTTATAGCTAAGACAAGAGCTGCAGAGCTTAGCTTTCCACTCTCTCTTTCACTATGAGCTTGCTAAGCCATCTTATTTGATACATTTTTAGTTTTCCACATGTAGGTGTCTTCATTTTTTATTTCAAAATGGAACATTATTGGTCACCAGGTCTGCACTGTTGGCATAATGCCAGTCTAGCTTTAGCTTTAGATGTATTTCTATAAAGACACATGCTTCTAAGGGTGAAATCCACTGCTCTGCTATCTATCAAACCACTTCCTTATGTATTAGAGTATCTACTAGTAAGAAGATGTTTCTGACAGAAAACATTGCACATCTGTATGGTTTTTGCCAGGAACAGCTGGACTAGAAGATCCTTCAGGTCCCTTCCAACCCGGTATTCTATGATTATGATTCTGTCTGGTATTCTCTTTATGCTGGTATTTCAGGGATGGAAATTTTTAGGTCACAATGGTGCTGTGCCAGCTAATCTCAGTATCCTGGCTAATCTCAACAGACATATGCTTTCTGCACACTGGCAAGACTTGAGTTAAGGGTTACCCTATATTCTATTTCAGTTTTATTGAAAGAAAAGGCCTCAGTATATGACAAGTGACACTTAACTGACCAAATATCATGTTGGTTATAGGCTTACTAGCAAGAAACTCAGACGACATTGTTGAGTTTTCTCACACCTTTTATTTTTCCCTGGCACAAAGCTAACTTGCATCTGCGGTGAAGACTGGGTCAGGGCAGCAGGGGAACAATTGTGTGACTGGGAGCACATGCTGCAGCAGGCAGTCATAAGGGCAAAGTTGTATTCCCTAAGCCCACTAAGTTCATCTATGAATAGAGGACCACAGATATTTTCCATCTCCCCTGCTGGAGCTAAGGGACTAGACTCTGAGAGAGAAATGCATAACTATCCATTTTTTAAGATTAAACGAGACAAAATGTAGTGTTTCTCAATATAAAAGCAAACCAGAAAGAGTTCTGAAAGCTTCAGGAACTTGCTCATCTCCAGTAACCTTGCACAGTACAAGACTCACAGCTCTGCTGTAAAGTATCTCTGATATCTTATCATTACCACAATACAGCAGATCACTAAACAAAACCAGTTAGCTTCATATTTCCTCTTTGAGTGTTTCTCTTTCAATGCTTAAAATTCAAAGAGTAGTAGCAGAATCCAAAATAGCTCAAAGAGAAATCAAACAGAAAATTGGCAAGGTTGGTTTCAGGTGCTACTTCTGCACCAGCTCCTTTAGTTATTGTGTTTATTAACTTTAAAATCATAATTTTTTTTTTTTTTGAGTCTTCCTTTTGACATTAGCAAAGATCAATACAAAGAAAGCAGAAACCTTCACAGAAGTGGTCAGGCTTTTGTTGTGTTGTTTTTTACACAAAGGCACTCAGAGGCACTCAGATCACACTACTTTAAAACAGGAGCTACCTGTTTCATGCAGAGTGATGTAAAATATTTACACTAAACTGATTGTATTTTTCCTAATACTGTGCATGTAGATAAGCTGGAACACGACATTGGAATCTGTGCCTGCCTTCCACATTGTTTCAAACAACACTTTCATTGAAAAGGGATTTCAATGTCCTCTTGAGGCTAAAGAGAAAAGATACGATGAGAAGTTCACAGGAATTGTGTTACCTCATATGACTTGTCTCCCACTACCTAAGTTCTTCATGTTCTCTTTCGTATGCCTTCCCCAGGGTTTGTTTGATCAGATACATTTTCATCCAGAGGTGATGCTATACCAGGTTTTTAATAGCTGTGAAAAACGAAAACAGCCCTGATATTTCACAAGCTATACAGTCTGTTATTCCTAGCTAATAATAGATTAATGACCACTAAATACGTTTTCAAAAGCACATTTTGTAGACTTCTTTGCAGGTTCCTGAGGTTTCAGTGTTTTCCTCATACCCATTGAAATGGCTGAAATTTCACACGCAGTCTGCTTCTTTGAAAGCGGGATTCCAAATGAGAAACAGATTTTGTTTCAATGTGAAAATCTTTCAGGGTTAGTCAGAAGTTTCCTGGATCAGAGTGCACACATATAGCTCTCAGGAGAGCTTCACCCCACCAAGCTGTGCTTGGTTCCACCTTTCTTCTCTGGAAGAGATGGGGAGTTTAGAGCTTCCAGGGGGACAATGGGGTTACGGTTCTCTAAGCTGGCCAGTTGCCTCACTAAGGCACACTAAAGGTTTTGCAGAATTAATATGTGGGTTGGTGTCTTGCCAAAGGAGCTAGACTTCAAGGTCACCTTTACAGTATTCCTCCTAATACAATATTTTCTTCATTTTTTGGATGTACTGCTTCTTTGCTTAATGCCTTATTGCTAGAGACATAAGAGCTGGGAGTTCGGGCCTTTCACATTTCCAAGACAGACAGCAGAGACCTATAGGAAGCCTAAGCTTTCCTTCTTTGCTCCTAGTCCCCAGAGTACTTTTTTTTGGCATATGGCACATGAGATGAAGCACTCATCCTGCAGCCAACAAGCAGCACCAGGGGACAGACAAAGCAAAGATGTATCAGAGGGCTGATAACCACAGAGGATCATTTCTCTGTGGTCTCCTTCCCCACTTGCTGCCTCATGGCCAATGAACCCCATCTGGGATGGTGCTTACACGCCCACAGCAGGGTCATTTTGATAGCTGAGTACCTGACTTTGCCTTGACTTATGTACTTTATTTGAATCAGCATTTATTTGAATGAGCACAACATTTTCCTCTGATAGGGATGTTCTCAAGGTGTGGGCGTGACCCCCCGGCTGGTCCGGGAAGAAGCCCAGTTAAGCCTGCTGTCAGTCAACAGCAGGAGGCGTGTTGTTTAGGAGGAGGCAGAGAGGTTGTGTCAATGGGTGATTGGAAAGCCAGCTCATCTCTGGGCAGGACAGTGAACTTGAAACCAATCCAACAAAAGCACGTAATCATAACATCGCACGGAAAACTGTAAGTCTATGCGATAAGAGAGAACACGGGACGTTGAAGTTGCAGCTGAACTTTGCAGGAAGTAGGTGCTGCAGCAGTTTGCTGCAGTTGTATTTCAATAAAGGCTTTGTGTGCACACAAGCTGTTGTTGCGTTATCCACCCCAACTATTCGTGACATGTGGTGATCCCACCACAACTGGTGACCCTAACAGTTGGGGAGAGGCCCCCCAACAATTGGTGACCCTGACAATTGATGACCCCGACATCAGGGTAGCATTCCCTAACTTCTGATAGTCTTCTTCTTACATTTTCTTTCAAAAAAATCTCTTGTATACTTTCATACTATCTCCAACACAAGTTCAGTTCTTTCTAGGACTGCAGCTTGCCTGGTCAGGACTGGATACTTGTTCTCATTGAATTTAATCAGACTTGCCTGGACCTTGGCTGGAACAATAATATCAGGGAAAGGACCAAGAGTAGTCATATATATATCAAATAATGTTATAAGAATATTTTGAAGCAAATAACAAGGTCCAGACTAGATTAGCATTATAGCCAGACTCTCCAATGTGAACAGCACATTAGTGGTGGCAAGCAGCAGACAGACCACACAAAAAGGGAGAGAAACAAGGCGGGTCAGCACAGAAGTGCATGTCCCCAATATCACCCTCATTTCCAGTACTCATAGGCTGACTAACTCTGATAATTATAATAATTATGGAAATTTTTGCTGCTAGTTTTTTTTCTTTATTCTTGCTAAACTCCTCTGTGACATCGTCTCTCAGCCAGTATTTACTTATATATTTGGGAAAAGGCATATCCTTTTAATTTACTGTCTTTAATCTCACTAAAGGTCTCTGGTTTTGTGGTGCTGTGCTGCTAGACAAAAGACTTCAGTCCTGCCTTCCCACTTGCCCATCTGGAAGCTGGTGTGGTCCAGCTTGTAGCTAAGAGCCTGGACTTCTGTCCACAGGGAACTGCCATCCAAACGGCCTCTTCATCCCAAGGAGCAAGGAACAACTTGCACATGCAGCAAACACAGCTCTATGCCTCCTCCTGATGCCTGTGACACCCCGGCACAAAACACCAAATTCTTCCTACTACCGGCCTGTTAGAAAAGCAGGACAGTGAAGTGCAGTAGTTGCTGCTGAGTGGAAAGGGAGAGAAAAAGGTGAAGGAAACACCAATTTAACCTAAAGGTAGAATTTAATCCATGCTAGATGGTGTGGAGTATGGAAAGTATGATTCAACAGAGCATCAAGACAGAACATGAAGTAATTAGTTCATCTGAGCTCATGAAAAATTCCCCATGTTCTCAGGAGGACTTTGAGACAGCTCTGACCTGATAAAAACAATGGACATTTGCAAGACACATTATTTATGCAGTAAAAATTTCAAGGCTTCTCTTGCTCTCCAAGCATGCTGAAAATAGGTCAATATTGCAAATACTCTCTCCCAAATTGCCATCATTGTTTACATCTGAATCTGATATACCCTCAGAAAAAAAAAAACCCAAGTTGTAATATCCATCTTTCTGATGTCAATGATTTCCCAGTCTGATGTGAGATATTATGCTGACACATATATCTGTCTTCCTGTTATGTACTAGGCAGACTATTTTGTAAGAAAGCATGTTGCAGCAGTGAGAGCAGTCAATAATTCTCTTGTACTACCAGAGTCTTATTTTTAAATATCTCTCATATAACTAATTGCTTGGCAAGTTTGTTGGTTTTCAATAACTCATTTCAGCTAACTTAGAGAATCCTTTAGATTTTAAACATGCTATGAAATTCCTGGTGAACACACATACCCATTTTATAACTATCAGGCAAAATTTTTATAGATGGTTAGCCACAAAATAGTGCGCTCTTTCAAAACCAGTGGTTTACTGACTGATCTGCTACTAAATTCCTTAACTTATCCCACTAGAGTAGCTTGTTTTGCATTAGTTTTTGATGAGCTTAGCATTACCTTGGCATTATTTTTCCTTATTTCCTATTTATGGAAATAAAAATATATTGCCTACAATTTTCTTAAATACAAAGTATATATATATGTAATAAAAAGCTCTTGCATTGAATCTAATAAAAGAAAAAGATTGTTATTGAAGAAACATAAGGGTCTGCCTTAACTGTATTACTATTACTAAATTATGTTCCCCACTGAAACACGTGTGATCTTGGGTGCCTTTCTCCTTTGGTTCCTTTGAGGAAGGCCAGCCTACAACTTTATTTGAATTCACTGGAGCTAACTCTATACTTAGTCTTCAGTATATAGTTACATGCTTGACAGGAATGAGGATTTTGTTACTAGTAACTCTTACCGTTAGGTCAAGAAAAGAATGGCTAATACTCTCTGCTGAACTCCAGAGTCTAACAGAGGACATGGCCAAATGAGTTATGTGATAAGCTATAGAAAGACCACCCATGTTCAGAGTTATTGACTGGATTCCAAAAGCAGATGCCAGGACATATATACAGCTCCTTTGCAAGGTAAGGGTAAGCTTCAGAAAACTACAGTTATATGTAATGACGCATCTAAAATCAGTTTTTATTGTGAAGTGGCTCCGCGCACACTGAATACAAGGAAAGACAAAAAATCTGTTTAGTGATACGAGTCAAAGGCAAAGCTTTTTCCATGGCAAGCTGGCATTCATGGAAAACTTTGCTTGAAATCTTCTGATTCTATTCCTCCCACAGCGTGAGCCTTAAGCAAAGTAAGTGCAGGCAGGGGAAGGGTTACTGCTTTCCCAGCTGTTCACACAAAAGGACGCTCTGCACCTGTTCCCAGTGAATGAAAGTTTGTTTTGTGTAAAAACAGTTCATCACCCCAGTGCTGGCAGCGGGTGGCGGAGCAGGCAGAGCCCAGGCGCATTCTGGCTGGATCCAGTGCTGCAGAGGAAGAGGGAGGCTGAAGGGCAGGTCCGTTGCAATCAAGCTTCATTAGCTTTAATGTGTAAACATGCCCCCACTTGAAGGTTGATGTCACAGCAAATGCAAACAGCGGGGATGGTCAGCTAAGCGTAAGCAAGAGAATGTGTATTTTTCACTTTAATCCCAGCTCTATTTAGTTTACTGTATTTGCTTAAGGCAGGCATACTTTTCATATCTACCAGTGAGCTATTATTCAGAAAAACCTGCACTACATTGCTCCTGTATAGTTATAAAACAATATGTACTCCATGCTTCCTTCGACGGTTTCTTAGATCTACAACTCCCAAATTGTGATTTATCTCAGACATTGCCTGGTTTGTGCAAGGCCCTCAGCTGGGGTAAATCAGTGTTAAGTCTGTGGCATCACAAGGGAGCCCCAGAAGTTCACACCAGCAGATCATCTGGGATATCTTGGGAAAGTCAGTTCTCAGGTGACACAGGAGTGGCAAAGGCATGGACTGTGATCAGAACCGAAAAAACAAGAGGAGATAGGCAAGGATTTCTATATTTAAAAATAAATAAAAAGAAAATTAAAACCAAAATCCCATAACTAAAATAGCAGCTTCTCCTTTTCACATGTCATCCTGTGACCCAGCACTTTAAACAGTTCTCCTCTTCAGCACAGGGGTCACAAACAGAGCACATGGGCCATCCGTCTGGGCTGGCCCAGCAGTGGTGGGATAGACCCAGATTTCCTCTACATCTTCACCCCTCTGACCTTTAGAATATATCACCTCCCACCCCCACTTTAATCCTGAGGTCTTTACTTTGGAGCTTATAATAAATCAATAGACAGTAAAAGAAAATCCCTGTGGGAGCAGCAATTGTGACCCTATTATAAAAGCTTAAACTCCCCACCTGCCACTTGACCAGAAAAAGCTTAGAGTCCCCACTCTGGTCCAGATTATGTAAAACTATTTAAATCCTGAGTGACAGTATTTATGAAGACAGCTGTTGGGCTCTCCAACTGGGGTAGGCAGGGGCAAATACTGTGCAGTAAGAGCTGTCCTGTAACTCACCCTCTCAGAGATCCTTATAATGCCCTTTTCTTCCTCCCCTTTTCTTTTTTTATTTTGGTCCAGGTGGAGGGAAATGAACAGAGAAATTAAAAATTCCAAACCCAAAAGTTCTCATAAGTGCCATTTAAAAACAGAGACTGATTCAGAGACCTTCTCCTTAGACTCGCTTCTGCTTTCCCTTTTCCTTCCCCACCATTTTTGGGTTGCATTATTTGTCACAGAAAGTAGCAGAAGGTGGTGGGGTGAGATGCCTTGTGAACTGGTCATTAGTCAACGCCATTCAGCTTTATACGTTCCTGTGAAGAAGATAATACTAGAAACATGCTATCGTGTTTTCCGTCAATCACATGTTTAATCACTCCCCTTCATCTCACTGAAGCTCTGCCATTGCCAAGTATTGCCATTCTTGGTGGCATTTCAAACTACTGTTTACCAGCAGGGGGTTGAAATTCAGTAAAACAATGCGGTTTCCCATGGCAGTGGTTACCGTGCATTCAGGAAGGCTAGAGTGAGAATTCCAGCCACTCACCATTATAGTCAATTGTGAAAGCCGTGTTGACTTCCCTGTGTTCATTGGGTTTTGAATGCCTATGCTGTAATTACAGGAGTAATTGGAGAAGCCTGTTTGTTTACACCTCTTTTTTTCAAAGACTGGGCTTCCACAGAAGTGAATATAGAATGGTTTTTTACTGGGAGGTGGGTCAGACTAATGAAGTTTTACTGAATGTGCAATGTTCATTTGACCTACATAACATCTGAGATTGGCTCTAACAATATGCTGTATCGGTAATTGATAAAACCGCCAAGATGTGTAACAAAACCATACTCATAACATGCCTATTGCACTATGACCATAATCTTTTCAACCTTGTCTTTAGTTCTGATCAGGAGCTTATTTCTTATCTTTGTTTCATTTGTACAGTTGCATTCTTCAAGTACAGAACCTGGCCTTTAATTTGTTTGTTTTGGCAACACAGAAGTGCCATAAAACTGTACCAAGGGTAGAGCTGGAGATTCCCTTGCACAGAGGCTGTCCTGTTTCAGTCAGGTCAAACTCAGATCCTCTCCGCCTGGCACCTTCCAGGCTGATGGGAAGCACAGGTCACTGCGCTTAACCAGGACTAGGTTTGTCTCATGTAACATCATGTAACATCAGTCATCAAAAAGGTAGGTGTCCAGCCTCCTCCTAACCTAGCTTTCTGGGAGAGACTGGATGAACTGTCTGCTGGGGCTGCCCTATCTACATAGACTGCAGAAGGCTAGCTGAGCCCAAATGACTTTTATATGGCTAAGAGTAGGTAAAGCCAGTCTAGGCCTAAGGGGTCATTACACCCCCAAAGTTCATGTCAGCATTTTGAGCTGCGATAGAACTGAAAAAATGGAGAATAGGTCTTCTTTAGTGTCATTTATTCTGATAGCAACTAAAATACAAGCCAGTGCATTCACAGTTGCAAATCTCCCTACCAAATGCATGCCAATCTATTATGATTTACTTAATAATGAATACTTCCTCTGACTGGTTATTGCCTGTGAATTTTGAGTCAATGGCTAGGCAAGCAGAACATATATACCCCCTGAAATGAACTGAGCGCTCCTGATTGAGGGCCATTGTCAGCTTCCTTAGCAGGAGTGAGAAGCATTCAGTGCAAGTTAAGTTGAAATGAGAATGGAAGGTACACAGTCCTTCAAAGAAAAAGTTTTTATCTATGCTGCTATATTGCATTTATAGCTAATTATTTGACCACGTGAGCAGCTCACAGATGCAGATTTCGATTATAAATATTTACGTACATAGAAAAAAAATAGCAGCTAGAAAATGTTTATCCTTCTCTGATTTGACACACTCATTTCTTTGTTTGCCTTTTTTTCCTGAGAAATATCACTGTTGTAATGTATTAAAAACTTTACAGCAGAAAGGCAGGAATCACCCTCAGGTTCCACCACTATTTGCCACCAGAGAACATACTCTAACAAGGCTGGAAAAAGAAGAGAGAAAAGCTAAAGTCTAATTTGAGCAAAACATGATCTTCAAAAGGGTAATTTTCTTACTGGAGTTCAAAGTACCCGGGTTTTTCTCTACCTTAGAGAGACTCAGCAGTAGTTTCCCAGTGGTGCTGCCAATGGGCACATTGTGGATAAACACTGCAGTTGTTCTTCCCACACATCCAGGACACAGAACGCCACACTACAACCCCCACTGATGTCAAGAGACTGTTCCAGGCACCTGGCACATCCTGGAATCGTGCTCAAACCGCTTGTTAACCCAGCAGACATGTTAAATGAAGTGAATTTGGTGGTTTAAGGCCAGTCCCCAGAGATAACATTATCAGAAGAGTCATTTGTCTCCAGTGGGAGCAAACACAGGCATTTATCAGACTGCTTCTTTCCACAGCTCTTGCCAGAACCTCATAGGAAAAAAAAATACCGGAACATCAGGAATCAGGGTTCTTGCTATCCTTATTTATTAGCAGTGTTTTGTTTGATTTTATGATATGTTCAACTATCTGGCCTGTAGCACTAGCGAGGTAGCAACAGCTTTAACCAAAGGAGCCTCAGGAAAATCCGGAATCATACCTGTCATGTTTCCTTTTCATGCCGTGACAGCATTCAGATCCAGCTGTGCCAGCACAGCAACGCAGGCACCATTACCCAGAACATGAGGTTATGCAGTTTTCATCTGTATCGATTCCATCATTCTTTCCTTTTGAACTATTCCAGACTTCCACACAAAGTGAGTTCAGAAAGAGTTCAAGCTCGCTGCTTACACCAGGAGGACAGAAACCTTTGGTTCCCATTTCACAGGGATCGTTGCAGGTTCACAGACTGGGTAAAAGGTGACACCAAATATTTGTGCCAGCATGGCACTCAGTCCATACTGCTCAGCCTCCTAGCTCTGCTCCTCACAGAACCGGCATGGAAATCCATTTGCAGCTAGAAAGGCTTGACACATCGAAGGGATGCTGTCAAATTTGTAGGCCTAAAATGTTATCTGTCTTCTCTTGTCTACATTTGTTTGCAAAATCCACATTATCTTTTCAATATAGAAGTGTTTTATTTCCAGCTTAGAGTGAAAACATTTCTAGGTCAGTATCAATGTCAGAACTAGTAGCAGTTTTAGTCTGGTGAGTGCACAAGGGAAAAACAAAACAAAGCAAAGTATCCACACACCAAAAAAAGGTGGAAATGGTGAAAACATCTTAGGAAAGGAACAACTTCTGTTTGGACTTGTAGGACGTTATCAGAAATGACTATGAGAAAAAGCAGATTTTTGAAAGTTAGGGATATTATATGCCATGTACCTTCTCAAAGGGAGACTTCAGATCTCATATTTAAAAGAAGGCATAATATATTGTTTTAGCTTATTGAATTATTTGTGATCTGTGATAAACAATGTATCATACAACAGGCATCATCCATTACACTATACTGCATGCTAAGGGGGAGAGGTGCGGCGGGGGGGAGCAGGAAATACTGTGTTACTACCGACGGAAAGGTTTTGATGAATGAAAGATGAGAGAATTATCACTGAACAGTGTGTTCCCAATATTAAAAAGTGCAACACTTTTTTTTAGTCTTCTGTTGAGTCCTACTGACATAAATTCTTCAAAAAGAAGCTAGTGGCAGCAAAAATTAACAGAGTACTGCTGCTGAAATACATTATTTCATTTGTTGCTTTAAAACATATTATACCACTTGATGTCACCCCTTTAGTTTTAACAGATTAGGTGACTGAGCTTTATCACACCAGTGCAAGTAGGAGCATGTCGCTTTTCGTTTGCTCAGAGGCCATGGCAGAAGGCCTGTTCATGGGAGGACTGCGGTGACTTTCACCCTACAGAGTGTACAGCACTTGTTTCTGGACTTGCAGATGCTCCCAGCCAGACAGTGTGAAGGTTTGCCCTCTTCTGGGTACAGACAGTGCTACAGGTAAGCAGCCAGTGGTTTGCCTAGACCTTTTGCTCACTCTCACTGGCTCTGATAGGTGCAACATGGTCACTTGCTCCTTGCCATGCTACAAATAGCAAATGAAGTCTCTCTTGACATTCCTTCATCCCATGCCTTCCCTCCAAATCAAATGGGCCTTGTAAGTACATTTGGGTGACAGGTTTGCAAAATTGTGCTCTCCCTAAGGCAGAGCCACTGTCATCTGATTTGCCTGCACAGGACCCAGTAGAGGGAAGACCTAAACCTAATTTGCAGCCTCTAGGCACTACAGTAATATCACTAATTTAGTACAAATGACAGTGAGAAGAAGGGACATGCTATTCACAAGATGGACTTCTTCCCATCTACAGATGCTTGGCAGGACTTCAGATCTGCATTTAGGGAGCATGTTGGCTTTGCTGAAATGGCCATTCTTTGTACAAATATGCCCTTAGGCAGCAATAAAAAGAAACAGATGCAGATTAACACTAACAAATCACATACCCACTGCACTATCCATGTAGCCTAATGCACGCGAATAGTCCTACTGGCTTTACATCTGTTACAGAAGGATAGCCTTGTCCAAGGCATTGTCCTCTCTCACAGCATCAGCTCTTCCCAAAAGTGAGGAGTTTGAAGGCAAAGGTAACAGCACCCACACAGAAACTGGGGGACACCAGAGAAGGGCTAAGTGGAGTACAGCCACCTTCAGGTTGCGTAACAAGATCTCATGATTTGAGACTTCTTGTGAAAACTTGCTATCTCAGCTCCCTCTCGTCCCCATGTAGAAGCGGAGGGGAGGGGCTAATTGAACCATTCCAAGACCTAAGGGACTTGTTATGAATCAAGGTGCCTGGAGCAGAGGAGGAGCCTGGATGACCTGCTTACACTCACCTCCCAATTTTTAGATGTCTAATGTTGGGTGAAATAAATCTCACTTTGATGGCTGACTGAGTTATCCTGCTTCCTGTTGTGTCAAAACTTAAGTGAGAGATGGGTAAGTACATCCCCTGCTGTCTAGGGCAGCCAGAACTCAGTCATAGTGGAAAAGGTAGTTGTGACCTGTAGGCAAGCAGACCATGTACCACGTATCCTTTCCTCCACTGACTGCACAGAGGCAGAGCCTGTCAGCTAGGACAAGGCTCAAAGCACTTCCTGTTCTCTTGATTGTAAGCACTATTACAGACGTGACAACAAAATCATCTACTAGATTAGATGACTCAGGATCTGCAACAGTTGACACTACATATTTTAGAGAAGGGATTTAAAAGTGCAGAGAGGCCCAGCCAAAGGAACTGCCAAAACAGAGTCCATAATCTATTTTAGCCCTTAATGGATCAAATTTAATTACAAAACTCTGTAAATAAAGCCTTTCTTAAAAAAAAACAAAAAACAAAAAAACAAAAATCAAAAATCAAAAATCAAACAAAAAAATCCACAAAACCAGACTAAACCACAAGTAAAAAAACCCAACTGTCTTTGGTGGAGTGGGTATTGGTTTGTTTGTATACCTATGGTTCTCTGTAGGAAGTTCCAGAAGCTTGCTGCTTCTTCCTGTTTCTGAGCTGCCCTCTTGTGATCAGA
>NW_010388805.1:0-3766 GCF_000710305.1 Buceros rhinoceros silvestris | reverse complement strand
TCTACATCCTCTTGGCATGTACAGAGACTGAGTCAAGGGCCTTCCACACTACCTCCACTGCTTCTCTCAAAGGATCTATTATGTGCTCGCTGGAAGAGCACAAGCCTGATTCTGTTTGAATCAGCATGACTCTTACAGTATAAACACTGAAAAAACCTCTCCACATAGCTAGCCTCATTTTGCATTAGTCAGGAAGGGTCAAGGCAAAATTGGAATCAGGTCAGTGTTTGGAACCGGTCCCACTTGAACTTGATTTCCTGCTTCTGAAAAAAAGAAACCAAACCCAAACCACACTGCCTCCCATTATCTGGATACGAAGTTTAGTGAATATTGCTATACAAGCCACACAAACACTTTACATATAGTGATTCCTTGAGTGCCTTAAGAAACTATCAACATTAGTTAGGAGGCTCCACAGTTACTAAAAACCAGAAGAAATGCGAAGGTTGACGTTCATATTCTTTCCATCTCTATTTATATTATAGGGTAGGTTTATTCAGAGAATTGCTTCTAAAATTAGTGGTAATCCCTTCTAGAAATACACCCAGGCCAACAGAAGAAACCAGTCTGCAGCCTCTCACTTAGTATCCAGACCTACTGTTGTAGAATTCAGAGTAATTGAAACAGCCTGAATTTCAAACTGGGAAAAGACAGACAAAACTGGCTTGACGTTTTGTTATTTTGCTGATTGGTCTAGAAAAAAATGGAAGTAGAGTGTACCTACTTTATCTGAACTAAAATAATTAATATGTCTGTCTGTAGAAAGACAAATTATATTCTATATTGATAAAAGAGCAGAAGAAAATGGCAATTTGTTAGATGTCTGGTTTTAATGGGTCATCTGTCAAAAAGTTAGAACTTCGATCTCTCCGTTCCCTTGAGACCCTCCCTTCCATCTGGCAGCAAATCCTTATGGAAGAACCAAAAAACAACATGAGACAGACAATGAAATAACCTCCAAGCTTTATGGATTTGGGGGTGCAGGAGGGACAAGCAAGCACTCTACACTGGTGTTCCATCAGTGTAGATACCAAACAGACAACCAGTAACATTCCTGAGAGAGATCTTCTTCAGTAGCATTAACCAGCAATTATTTTCTTGCTCTGTCTTATTCCAACCTCAGTACTTTCTATTAGCTGTCTGCATCCCCATTTTTACTACCAAATGTATAGTGTTTTCTGAAAGATTAGAGAGAGGAGGGTTTAGGGTCTGGGTTTGGGGGTTTTTTGGGGGGGAGGTGGGGTTGGGTTTGTTTTTGGTTTTTTCCTTCCTACAGCAACTCACTGTCTTCTTTCTGCTGGACTGTTTCTGGAGAAAAAAAAAAAATCTCTGGTCACTTTATATACATATGACTTTCTCTGTTTTCTTCTGAATATAAATTCTTTAGTACACGTTAAAATGGAAGTTTCTGCAACACTAACCTGCTTTTCTCTGGCTGAAATGAAGGGTCATCATGGCTCACATCTTTCCAGTGATAATGAAAGCATGAAATCTTTCAGAAAGATAATGCATTATATGGTCCATGAGTCAAGTGTTCCGTTTCACAGGGACATAGATGATGCAAACAGCAAGAAGACATAAAACTAACCCATTTTATTCCAGAAAACACTTTTGACACTCCCTGATTCACAGCCATGTATCTTTGCAATGTCCTCAGCTCCCCATTGCCAACATTTGGTTTCCTATCTCCAAATGATACTCAAATGATGACTCTAGATCTATTTCTCCCAACAACTCTGAACATGTGTCAATACAACTGGTGTCTTCCCCCACTCTCTACCGTACACTTTCTACTTTTTGTTGCCATCCTCCTGTTCATCTTGTTTTCTCACCAGCATTTACTTTGGTGTAGTTTGGTCACTGTGTAAAGCCTTTCAGTACCCAGCAGTAGTAGAGAAAATTTGTGCAGTAACACATTCCTACATCAGTATGTCACTGAACGAGCAGCTGGGAAGATGTAACTCGGTGGAGAGAGATAAAACATCCAGAAACCCAGGTCCCTGTCCCAGGTGGAAAATTTTTACCTGTCGACACTGATCCCATCCCAGGTCTTTCCTTCCAGCTTGAGCTGTTCTGCCCCTCTATGGCTCAGCACAGTCTGGCTTGGCCCTGAGAATCATAGAATGCTTTGGGTTGTAAGGGATCATCAAAGGTCATCTAGTCCAACCCCCCGTACACTGAGCAGGGACATCTTCAACTAGATCAGGTTGCTCAAAGCACCGCCTATCCTGACCTTGAATGTTTCCAGGGATTGGGCATTTACCACCTCTCTGGGAAACCTATTGCCGTGTTTCACCACCCTAATAATGAAAAATTTTTTACTTGTACCTAATCTGAATCTGCCCTCTTTTAATTTAAATCCATCACCCCTTGTCGTGTTGCAACAGCCCCTATTAAAAAGTCTTTCCCCGTCACCAAGGGGGGAATCACAGTCAGCATGGCAATGGCCATGAGGGACTGAAGGGGAAACATATCTGAAAAGTCTCCCTGCTGCCTTGCCCAACCTTAATCTCGAGTGTACTGAGTCACAGAGTAAATGAAAGAACAAGCTCTGGTTCCTGGTAGAACTGCTGCCTCAGCTCCTGTATCACACTCACTTACAACATCGAGGACAGACCGACTGCGTTTAGCAAAGGATAAAGAGACCACACAAAGGAAGAGCAGCAAGGAGAGTGAGGCCAGCAAAACTTTCACAAGTCTTTTATTTGATCTGGACATTGTATATACGATGACAACGGTTATGTTGCTCCTATGCTGAAGTAATAGAGATATGAATGACACCAGCTAGACAACCAACGGTGATGATCCGCCACTCCTCAGTACTGGCAATACTTCCCAGGTCTGTGTCAAAACTCAGGGAAAATAACGCTGATCTCTGTGTCGACTGCCCTGGGGTGTGAGAATAAGGAAGTTAAGGATGTTCATAATAACCTTTTACTATTGACCTGGAATTAGTTTGTCAACTGCTAATTATAAGCCAATCAGCTTACACATAGTAATATACAGGCAAATGCCTCTTATTGCCCACCTGCTGGAAGACCCATCGCATTACTGGCACATGTGATGCAACACTAGGAACTGACACGGCTAAGCCAAGCAACACAGATGCATCTCAGCCAGGGCAGCACACACACCACCTCAGGGAAGTCTGGGAACATGGTTGCTACAACATACATATCTTCAGTTTAAAAATAATAGACTAACCAAATGGATTCCACAGTGAATGCAGCAGAAGGTGTAGGAGTGAATGCATTTGCCCATCAGACAATGGCATGTTTGCCTACAGACAAACTTTGTCTGAGGATTGGGACATGGGTTTTATTTCTTCTAAGCCCAGGCATAACAGAACTGTTACTTGCATCATCACCATAAAACACCAAGGAGACGCAGGCAGGACACAGCCAGCAGCAGAAAGGGAAAGGGAAATTGCATACAATGATACAATGATTCAAAATCTGTGCAGAAGCTGGCAACAGAGGTTGAAATTAATCATAAAACAAAGATAAGACTTTGAAGTGGTGAATGTGATCTGAAAAGGTAGTGGAGTGTTTAGACACGGTAGTATGATACGGATAGCATGAATGTCAAAGGACAGCTTGGCATCCTGTATAGCATGGAATATAGCTCTTTTCTCTGTTCGCTTGGTCTGCTTCCTCACAAATAAACTCTAGAAACTTATGCTAAGGCAAATACCTCTAGCTCCAGGAGAATAATTTCCTGACTTCTGCCCAAGAGGTCATTACTCAATAGGTGAGAAAAATGGGGG
>NW_010388804.1:78975-87160 GCF_000710305.1 Buceros rhinoceros silvestris | reverse complement strand
TCCCGGGAGCTGTTTGCCGGGGAGTGAGTCCAGCCGCTCCGCGTGTGATTTGGTTTTTTTGCTCCTGCTTTTAGAAACGCCTTATAGCTGGGGCTGTCGTCGCGCATCGAGCAGCCTGGCTCTATCTGGGAGTCAGGGTTTGCGTTTTGTCTTTGCTCGCCTCTCTTTGGCAACGCTTGTCCGGCTCGTAACGCCGGGAAAGTCTCACTGATGGAGATCGAAACGGTGATCAAGAGTGTCGCCGCTGATGCCATCACTTCCACGAGTGATGTATAACCCACCGCCTGGGCAGGTCTGCGTGTGCCCGTCCGACTCCTGTGCGACACGGGCGGGTTGTGAAGCAGGAGCTCCTCACCGGAGCCACGCTCCAGGTATGCCATGGACCAAAGGCCTCCTCTGCTGCTGCGAGCACTGCAGGTCTGTCCGCTCCCGGAGCTTAGGACCCTCGAAAGCATTTGGAATCGCCGAAGAGAAGCACCAGTGCTGGGATTTCTGTTTAAACAAGCACAATTTCCTCCGGATTTTTAAAGCTGTTTTTTTATTCATGTGTCTTGTTTGCATGGAAACTTGTAATTAGAGATGTTGTATAATGATTACAACAGAACCTGAAACCACAGGAAACTCGGGGGGTTTTATTGCAAACTCGAAATTCAACCCCGGTTCATCAAAGGTTTGCTGTGATTCGAAATCCTGTCCAGGCAGTATCTGGCAATCAATAGGTTTGCCTCGAAACTCCACAAACCCTCATGTTTTCACAGGAAAAAAAAAAAGTGAAACACAATAGTACTTCACCTACCCCCAAAAATCAACAACCTTAAAAGAGCTCCAGACCTGAAACCCCTGCGGAGTGGCTGCAAACCAACTCCTTTGCTCCCCGTGAGCTACGAGCTGATGTGCTTCAGTGAACACTGGCTCTTTGTTTGAACTCGGGGAAGGACGGGAGCCAGGTGAGGTGGCTTTCACGACACCCGGTGTTTCAGGAAGGATGGGCCACATACCAGGTCTAGGTAAACACAGGCAATTCCTCTGCTCGGGGTGAAGGAAGGTAGCGTGCCTGCCTGGCTGTTGATGCGTTAGGCCACTCGCCAGTTCTTGCTATGTGGAAACATTATTATTTGTGATGACAAAGATGTACAAATTCACCTGGCCATGGGGTGTATCCGATGCTGTCCCCTATGCTGGGAGCTATAGAGCCATCGCTGTAAAAAGAAATTCAAGGCAGGTAACTCTTGAGTGGTTTGTGAGGACCCTTATCCTCCACATCAGCTTCACAGGTGTCCCCGGTGGCCAGCAGTGCCAACTGCCACAGCCGGAGCACGAGGGAGGTTGTTGAGTGCTGGTGGATGCGCAGCACCAGGTCACTGCTCCACTTCACTGCTGTGAGGTGGTGGGTCCTGCTGACGTGCGGTTGATCCAGATAGTTCCCATATCTTCCTTCCAGGGGGAGTCTGCTGGGATTTCATCCTTTCCCATTACTCACATTGCTACTAAAAAGCAGCAGAGGATTTGGGTTGCTGTTCTTTCCTTCACTGGAGATTTTGGGCTTGAGAGAAGTGGGTGAGATGCACACATGACCCCTCCTTTTCCTTCGCATATGCATCTGTCGAGCTGTTCGGTGCAGTTCACTCTACGTGTCCTTCCTGGCATCCTGACAAATACTTAAACTTGCCGATCAGGTTTGAGATCATTTTTACGTTATATGATACGTATGGATTTATTTTTGTTCCAGCTTTTACAGTTTTAGAGCTCCAAGTGTTTTACAGTCTTTTGCTTTTTCAATTAAGAGCGAAGCTTATTTATATTACCTCTTGCCCATCTTTTAAAAGCTGTCTGAGCTAACAACTTCTAGGCTAAACATAAACCAAATCTAACAGCAGAAGGACAGAGAGACCCCACAGTAACGTCTTTCCCTCCAGCCCAAGGGGTATTTGGAACATTAGGAAGGAACAGCCTTTATCCTGCTAATTACAACCTCTGAATAAACACTCAAGTAAATCGGTCAAATTCAATAAATTTGATTCTGAAACTCTACTAGATGCCTCGCCCCTCTTTGCATTTCCTGTTAAACCTTTCCCATTGTACTTTTGGCTGTGGCATAACGCATGTTCTGACATGGGCTATCGTTTCATTCTGTTCATAATGACTGACAGGTGTCTAGCTTAATACATTATCTCACAGTAAAATAGCTTAAATTAGCAATATTCCAGTGCCATGTGGTAGAATTCATATCTAATGTGGTGTTTTCCCGTGGTATTTGAATAGTATGTAAAATATGTTATAGTAAAATGCATATTCCTAACCAGCAAAAACATTTCCCTCTTTCCTCTTTGAACCATTCTCCTAGAGCGTGAGGGGATTTTGAGAGATTTAAATGAAACTTTTCTAACCAGAAGATCAGATAGTCAAAGATTCTCATTATCCCACTGCTCCCACCCAACTTTCCACCCCTCTGCACTTTTGCTTCCATTGTGAAAATCTGCTCAATTATTTTATGAGCCTTAGCAAGAGCCAAGAAGATCTGGGTCTCCAAGGTTGGAGATCCTAAAGAATATTGAGAATTTTATTGACTCTGGTTTTCTTGATGTTATCCAATACTGCCCACGGCAGAGTCTTCATTGTATTTTCAATTCTGGGGGAAAAAAAACCCAAACAACTCTGTAAAACGTACTGCAAATTTCTATTAAATGGATTATTTTACTGTGTAGTGCTCAGAGACTTTTTTAGAGCATTACTAATTCCACAGAGAACAAGCAGCCAATGTACCAAACCATAGACATGTGGACTGGAGAGGAGACAATGCTGAAAGTCTTATCGAGCATCTGAACAGTTTCCCCTTCATAGAGCTGCTTTTTGTATGCAAATGCGGGCCAGGTGGAGGGTCTAAAAAGGGTGGGAAGTCTCTGCCGCCTATCACAGATAACAGGTTCCAAAAAGGAGCCCCCCACCTTCACCCAGCTACTCGCGGTACTGGTGGGAACAGGGCATACAACAGGGGAACCGCCCTGCAGCCGGCACTCCCCAGGGGCACCTCCACAGCGTCACTCATGTTCTCTAGCCCTCCTGTCACCAGATTTAGTGACAGGTTTGTGGCATTTCCCATCCTGAGCCTCCTGTTCTCACCTGAGCACCATTTTCAGCACCTTTCAGGCTAGAACTTTCCATTCTTTTCCCAGAGATAGGATATTACTTTGGTCTGCTTGTCATTTCTGCAGCTTTGATGAAAAACCACAGGCTATTTTTCAAGAGCAGCACATTCCCCCTTATTGACCAAATCCTGTCTTATTTTGTCTTTGAGCAGACAAAGTATTTGACAACTGAAATGTGGCTTGGGAATAGCCTTCAAGAAGGAGTGAGACACAGACTTGTTGTGAAATAAATTGTTTTACTGAATCCCATCCCTTCAAAATTACGTTATACCGTGCATTCCTTATGTCATGGTCCAGCCCAGAAAGAAATTGGTCTCAGTTTGACTAAACAAAAAAACTGTTCTGTAAAAGTCTATTTTAATAGAGATGTTTAAGACACACTTGGATAAACAAGGGACATCGAGAGCTGGCCTTTGGCAGGCAGCTGGTGGGTGAAGTATAGTGTATCTCTCAGCCCTAACCCATGACAATGCATTAAACTCCTCAGAATTGCTTGGCTTTAAACAAGCTGTTGCAACACCTTTCCTCTGTTATTTTGGTTTAAGCAAATACATTACTCAGAAGAAGCTGTTTACTAGTCACCTTCTACCCCCCTTGCCATCCACCACAGCTTCATGCTTGTATTCCTGGGTAGAGACACAGGGGGAAGCATCATTTTGTGCCATTGGAGAAGTCATAAAGACACCACCAAGACAACTTCAGAAGTTACTGAGGACTTGCAGAGGTACATCACAGTCCTGTATGCACTAGAAAGTTCTTCTTTAGATTATTGTACCTGTACCTGCTGCTCACAAAGCTTTGAAAGCATTTGAGTTTTAAATCCCACAACACTAAAGCTGAACTTGAACTCAGGTGAAGGCATTCTTTCAGGTTTTGAAAGAGCACTCAAAGGGCGCTCAAAATGCCCTTCAAAGATTCCTAAGAAACCGGGAGGAAAACAGACAGATGGTCTTAGGGCTTGTGCTGCCACTGAAGTACAGCAGACAAAGGGATCCAACAACAGAGAACTCTTGAGTTGAAGCAGGTCTTGGAGATGTTAACTCAGTAGAAAAAGAATGTAGAAGGGTCATCTATAGATGGGCCATCTAGAGATGCGATTTTAGCAGCAGCTTTCTGGGCTGAAGAGTTGTCTGAGCAGCAGGATCAATCACAGTATTATTTCTGCTCCCATTTCAGCTGAACCTGCATTTGTATTTGTGGCTTAATGGGGTAAACATGCATCTTTAAATTTGAGCAAGTGGAATGTTTGTAAAAAGTTAATGGATAAAAAAGTGAAATTGATGTGATCCAAGATAAAAAAAAATAAATCACATTGTACTTTTCATCCAGCTTTTACCCAGCCTTAGCATGTTGTGATTGGCACGAGCAAAGCAGCAATATTTGGGGCACAAAAAGAAAACAGAGCTGGGTACTTTTCTCTTGAGAGCCTCTAAAGAACACACGGTTTGGGAACGTTGTCAAGCGATAGGCCCAGGAACACTTAAATATCTCTTTCCTAGGCTTTTATTTTTACAAAGTTTAAGTGATTTGGAGGTCACAGAGGAGACATCTCATACAAAACAGACATCAGAAATGGATTCATAAATGTCAAACCCTGGCGCCATTACAGGCAAAAAATTCGACAACTTCATTTGAATGGTGTGATTCATCTAGGAAGAGTAATGACATGCAAGTTGTCCATAGCCTCAAGACCTTTCACAGCGCTGTTACATCCAGTTGTGCTACATCCAGTGATCACTTTATTAAGGGGCCTTGGAAGCAAATTAATTATTTAGAGGTACAATAAATTGAGAATTCACTCTTCCCTCCCTTAATGGAAGTAGCATTCTTGAGATTACCATTAGATCCGCAATACCTGACAGGGCTGAACTCTTGTCTGAAAGAAGACCTAGTTGAGAAAACCTGGAAGAGAAATAAGGCTTATAAATCAAAAATCACTTTTAAGTAACAGAGCTCTGTAGTGTTGAGCGGGTCTGCTGGGGTTGGCAGTGACTCCGTTTGGCTTATCCAGGCATGAATGTCCAATGCAGATCACAGCAAAACCTGTTACCAGAATTAAAGAAAGCTGGGCTTGGCTTGGCGCAGAGCAATTACTCTCCCTATAATAATTGTCAGGGTTACAGTGGAGTATTCAAAACATGTAAGAATTTGGATCTCATAAACGTTTCCACCTCTTCTAGGTAATTGGAAACTGATACATATGAGGGTAGCTGAGGAGTCTGCCTGAATATAAAGAAAACAACCCTGAGCATAAACAAGCACAACAAAGTGACAATATGAAAAACATTACCCATTCCTCCAGCGTATTCATCAGTTAAAAAGGAATCTATGCAGGGTCCTGCTGTTCACCAAGAGATGGCTATGATTTGAATAAGAAAGAGGCTCAGGAAGCCCAGCATATGATTCAGCTTTACCTCCACAAATTTTAATGATAGCCAGGAACGAAAATTGGAATCTGCAATCAATCAGCCCCTACTCAAGGGAACAAGAATATGATTAAAGACATTTCAAGTCCAGCACTACACTCATTTATTTTTTGCAGTCTCGCTGGCTACCAACTGAAGGCAAGACTGGGGCCAGAGATGTGCACTTCATACCTGCAGCTATGCTGCTGAGGAGCAACAGCCCACCTGAACCAGAGAGGTCATGTCTGGCAGGGGTTTTCCAGTTCTACCTGCAAGAGAGCAGGGGAAAAGGATAAGCAAAATCTAACCTGCTCTTCTTCAGCCTAACACGTAAGCTTGTCAGCTGGGGTAGAGATATATGACCTCTCAGAGAAGGAGAAACAGATACCCAATTATTTCTTCATCTCATATAAAGCCGAGGAATTGTTAATGCTCTGAAGATACTTTCACAAAAACAATCGCTAAAAATTCATGGGTGCCATCTTGTCTGCAGTTTCAGGCGGATCTCATCCCCAAGGGAAATTAATCAAGCCACATTAATACATACTCAGCAGACTCACAAGTCGTAACCAATGTCTGGTGCAGTGATTGCTCATGTCACTCCACAAAAGCTTTCTCTGTTAGAACAGTCTTTCATAAGCCCCTACTAAACTTCTCTTCCAAAGTGGAGAGTCTCATCAGATAAATCTTACCAACTCATAAAGACTTTGTCTCTGGGGTCCAACAGCTGTTTTCTGGTTGCTCTTAGAATATTACTGCCTTAGTTCTGTGTACTTTAACTCCAAGATTTCAGCATGACTTTCAGATCTCTACCATAAAGCCCTAAGTTCCCACTTTAATGTTCCTTCATTTCAGTGCTGAAGTACTCTCACCAATTCCCAGTTTTTCAAATAAGCTACTAAAACGGAAAAGGCTACCTACTCCAAGAATAGATGGGTGTATAACTTAACTGAAGTAGGTTAACTTCTGCCCAAGGAGTCTATTGGCAGTTGAATTACAATACTTTGTCTTTGCTGGATGTCAGGATGCTGAAGCCATGTATAAGGTTATTTTTTGCTTTCCCCCTCTTTTACAAGTTCTAAAGTTAGAACTTAGACTTCTTACGTAATACTGGGACTCTTTCTTTCTCTAGAATAAATTTCTAGGAACAAATCAGAAAATAGAATTGTGGAAGACAATGCTATCTGAGAAAAAATCCTGTAATACATTCAATAATAATTTTACACAAGTCTGGAAAGTGCCAAAAAGTAAAATTTCTGTGGAGCAGAATTAGTGGGACTCTCTGTGTAGCCTGTGCCCAGGGCCGAACTACAGCAGCTGTTCTATTGCCTAGGGACTGCTTCTCAGCTGAGAAGAGGGTCAGGAAAAGGAGAGGAGACCCACGGGGTGAGATGGAAACAGACTCCCTGGAACAGCCCAACTGACCCCAAACACCAACACCCAGTGCACACAGTTACACTCACCCCAGCACAGGGGGCACAGCCATGGGAAAGCAGCGCTCAGGAAGAAGAGCAGGAGGAACCCAAGTAGAAACCCAAGGAGAAGACCCTCCTCACCTCAGCAAACTCCCCCCTTTATACTGGGTGTGAGTATTCTGGGATGGGACCCACCTGTGGCCAGCTGGGCCCAGCTGCCCTGGCTGCCTGCACACTGCTAACGGGCTGCGGGTGACGGCAGGGCTGCCAGTCTGTCCCCGCACAACCAGGACAACTACATTAACATCCTTTGACGTGCTGGAAATAAGCCCACGTGCTACTTCTGTCAAAAACCCCACAGTCCTCAGGTTCTCAGCAATATTTGCCTGCAGATTCAAACGTGTTTACGGATCTTTTTTAAGTCTACAAGAAGGTAGTTGCTAGGTTCAACAACTGGATGGATATGTCTTATTGTTGTACTTTGTGTTATCCCGTGCTGTTCTTGAGCTGCCAGGGTTTTTTGGACACAATCAGTAACCCCGCATCCTTACAGTACTGATAGCAGTAGTAGCATTTGTACGGGCTGCAAACCGGTGTTCCTGTCTCAAGGGTTGGCCATTTTTCACCTCAAGCCTGGGTTCGAGCAGTTTATTATCTTCCTAAGTCAAAAGTGCCCCAGGAGACCTGAGGCAGTCTGTAGGATTGCAGGCCATTTTTCATCACGTTCCAGTCTATTCCCTTCCCCTCTTGGCTGCTCACTCTCAGGAGAAGAGGGCAGGGATCTCTTCTAGGCTCAGACACATCAAGGAGATGTTGCAGAATGACTCTGACCCCAAAGAAGTGTATCATAGTAGCTTCTAGAGGGCCCGATCTTGAGGCTTTCTAAGCCAGCCAGACTTTGGTCTCCAGAAAATTTGAAATTTTTTTTTAGGTCCCATTCACAATAATTTGGCATATTTGTCTAATTTTTGGTGTCCTAATGAAAGGCAGTGGCTAGTTTGTTCACTCCTCTTACATCGCCCATCTGAGTGCCAGGACTTAAGTGATTGCTGACTACGTGGCACCGCTATAATGATAGCACTAGCAATAGCACTGCTAAGACAACAATATCATTAAATCATTTTCCCAGAGGAGATAATAGATGACGATGAAGTCAAAGAAGAAAACTATAAATATAAATGGTGTTAGTCTGGAGAAAATCACTAGTTTATTCAGCAGG
>NW_010388804.1:57293-78901 GCF_000710305.1 Buceros rhinoceros silvestris | reverse complement strand
AGGAGGAAAAAGACAACAATTATCAGATGCCCTGCAGTTCCTACAGATGAAGGGTTAAGATTCCCGTGAACTCTGTCTAACTATAGATTTTATTTGGGCAAAATACAAATTCAGAGAGAACCTGTCCTTGCACAGCCGAGATGCCCTTTCTCCCGTTTCCTTTCCCACTGGAATAATTAGCTATGGTAGCAGTTCAGAAGTGGCTGCCTGGCATTTGTGATTAGAATTGTTAATTCCAAATTACAAAATATTTCATTTTAAAAGGAGTACAGTCTGCTTAAAATCTCATTTCTGCCGGCGTTTTTACATTTTTACATTTGAGGTTACAAGTAGTATCGACGAATTATTGTACCTGAGAGACAGAACCCATGTTCCCCCCATTTTTCTGTGTGCTCACATGATGCATTTTATAGCATTTCAGGTCTGCTTATTTGGTAAAAATACAAAGTACCCATAAAATTGAGAAGATGTCAAGGTTTAGTTTTAAGGCCACTAGAAAGGTTCATTTGTTGGCTTTTTAATAGTGCCGTCCAACAACACATTCTGTTATGGGACCACACTGGAGCTCAATGGAATCAAAGGTCTGGATGGACATTCAGTCTATTTTTGAAGACTCTTTAACCAACAGTTTGCCTCATAACGGATTTTGATGACTAACCAACTTAATTTTGAAAATGTGTCAAGCTTTAAGTTCCAAAAATTGTTCTCGACAATATCTCTCTAAATTAGGCTTTGCTTTTGCCTACACTAATTACAGTTTTATCTATATGCTATAGATCTCAGAGGGGGTTGTCAGTAATAAAATGATTAAAAAATAAATTGTTAGCAAGCACTTAGGCTGAAATTATTTTTACTGTAATTCTTTAATCATCAGCTGTCAGGGATTTGAGTCATGCCTGATGTACAAAGCGATCTGCATTTCTAACCCCTGGAGAAGACGGGTTATTCTATTGGCTTCTGCCAACAAAGAGTACTCCAACGAGTCTTTGGGATCACAAAGTGGAAACCTATCCAGTCATAAAGCAGAAGCAGTCTCATTAATTTATTTCGGGTTAGCACATGAAGGGGTTTTATAACCACGGTTGCTGTAAGGCAGGTAGAGTGCCTGGCAGCATGCACGGATTCCAGAGGGGTTTGTGATCTTCTCCTCCTGCTGTGCTCAAAGTTTTAAGGATTGTCTTGAAGCGCAGGTTTGATGGATAGCACAGTGCTTTTCCATTGGCACTGTGAGTCACAGCATTGTGTATTGTACCAGTTTATTCAACTTCCCACCGGCCAGCATATCCCACACAGAGACCTACGTGTCTCCTTTTCCTTTCTCTGAGGACAAACTTTCTGATTCTGCTTTATATTCTTTATCCACAGCTTGTGAAGTGGAATAGAGTTCCAAATCTGGAGATAGTGACTTGACTCTGCTTTTTTTTTTTTTTTTTTAACGTGGAGAGCTGAGCCTTGATTAATGATGAATTTCTGTTCACAGTGTTCTTTCTTTTAAAAGGCAAAACCTGTTCGCTGTATGTGTGGAAGATGACAGATTGACAGCCCTGGGAGGCTGAAAGCCCGCTGTTTATCCCCAGTACAGATACAGCACGACTAGTGAAAATGCAGCTTTCCGTGAGCTACCCTGCCAAGGGAATCCAGCCCCAACCTCCATGGCCTGGGAAACTTGGCAGACGCTAGAGGCTGTTTTAGTTATCCAGGCTATACTGTCCTTGGTCTTTGCAGAGGTTACCCACCACTCCGATGGCAGTTTCTGTGGTCTGGATGTCTGAGAACACCCACAGTTTAGTTGTGCGGGGACAGACCGGCAGGCCTGCCGTCCCCCGCAGCCCGTGAGCAGAGTGCAGGCAGCCAGGGCAGCTGGGCCCAGCTGGCCACAGGTGGGTCCCATCCCAGAATACTCACACCCAGCATAAAGGGGGAAGTTTGCTGAGGGGAGGGTTTTTTACTCAGGTTCCCTCTGCCTCTGCTCCTGAGCGCTGCTTTCCATGGCTGTGCCCCCTGTGCTGGGTGAGTGTAACTGTGTGCACTGGGTGTTGGTGTTTGGGGCCAGTTGGGCTGTTCCAGTGAGTCTGTTTCCATCTCACCCCGTGGGTCTCCTCTCCTTTTCCTGACCCCCTTCTCAGCTGGGCAGGGGATGTCACCAGGTGATGGAGAAATTGCTGGAGCTTAGCCCCAGATATGGGCTGCACACAGACAACCAGCTCTCACTGAGCAGTTGTCCCATGGCAGTGACTTTCATCTGAGGCTGATTTGTTCTGAGTTTGAACTGTGCTTCATAGATAAATGTTTTAATGTCTTGTTTCTATTCACCTGTGCCTTCTAGCTATGCTGACTGTTTCTCTTTTGAAAAGAAAGAGACAGTGTATTTTGAGTCTGGCTGGGAAAAGGGCCTGTGTTCATGTCAGTGCTTTGGTGTCTGTTTGAATCTGGTGGGGATGTGCCTTGAGGTTTTTTAATATTTTGGTAGGGCTATAAAATCCACTGGGTTCAGAGGGAATAGCTGGGGAGCAGCCCGAGCATGTGGCGGTGAATAACATAGTGAATGAGTGGTTATTTGCACACTGATTATCGCAAGAGGCTTTCGCTGATGCGGATTGGGGGGGTTCTTGATCATAAAATGCTGTGGTGCTGTTTTAGGCAGTGGTGTCCTGGAGAGGTTAATGAGGAGATACTGCTAACGAGCCTTTTTTGAGCACATTCCTCTTTGAAGGAAGCCAGAAATAAACCAGCATTCTGCTTTGGGGATAGGAAGAGGTATGTGTTGGCTGGGTGTATGGCCATCTCAGGACAACAGGCATTGGTGAAGGAGAGGGTGAGATGGAGGCAGGAGTTTTCTGGTTATCCAAGAGAAATAGAAAGCAGCAAGAAACATGTATAGCAAAGGTGACCAGAGAAACATCTTGAGATCTTTTTTCATGACCTGTGTCTGACATTTGGTACCCAAAGTGGGTTTATGTGACTGGTGGATTTTGGTCAGGGGTCTGCTTAGGCAGCACAAGTGAAACACACTTTTTTTCTGAAGAGAAGGTTCTGTAGAAGCCTGGTGCAAGGAATTCAGCAGCTGCAGAAAGTACGAGGGGACATTTTGCCTTTGTGAACATGCTGTGAATTGCTACCTTGTACCACTAGGATATGATTAATTTTGCAATTAATAGCTCATGTTTCTTCCCTGTGCTCCCAGACACTGAACTGTCTGAAACCTGATTCAAGAGATCTTGCTGTGGCTGCAGTGTTCCTGGTACAACTCCCCTGTGCTTCTGTAACACCGTAACTAACACTTCAACACTATTATATTCCCAGAGTCACCAAATCTTATGTTATTCTTGTCTTTATTCCCATTTTCTACAAACTACATTTGCTGCAAAGCTGTTGATACTTTCTCCATGTTGATGAGGAACTATCCACTGCTGAGCCCTGTTATTTCTGTATTTCCACACTGAATTCTAGAGAGCACGACAGCAAGTCCTTCTGTCCTACAAGACAAGGAGAGAACTCATACCTTGAAAGACACTGGGCCTGAAAGTCCTTTACAAAAATCTTTCCACGTGGCTCTAGAATTTGTGCAAGCTCAAACATTTCACAGGTATGCCTGATGGAGAATTCTGTTGCTGTTTTCATTTGCTGTAGCATGTTGAGAACTTTAAAGAGCTTTTGGGGAGCTTTCACAAAAAGCACAAATTCAAGGTAGCTGGGATATTTTTGGTGAGTTTGCTGATGTTTTAACTCATGGGAAATAGCTTTTCTTAATGGCTGGCTGCGAAAAAAGCAAGACACAGGCTGTGAGTTTGCTCTTCTACCGAAAGGGTTTTATTTCCTCCTTGAATGACCAGTACAAATCTTCATGCCCTATCTATGAACATCATGCCTTACTGCAGGGAAACAACAGTCTTTTCTGAGTAACTGAGAAAAATATTTGCTCTGTTTACATCTTCATATATCATGTGATAACGGACTGTTATTTAGAAAAACTGATTTTTATTCTCATAATTACAGTGCTTGGTTAGTTGTTGGTTGAAATGTTCTTTGGTCCCCAAGGCCATTTTTATAAAGCCACACTTGGTAACAAGTATTTTTAATGTTTTATTTGAATTGCTATAGCATATGAAGTTTCTTTGCTATTTGTAAACTTCTCTATCAGCTCAGTTAAAATTTGAGACGTAAATTTAGTTCAACTAGCATCATCTGAAGTGTATGTACATCATTTTTATATTCATTTTGTCAGCTATACATCCCCCATACCATATGGCATGATACTCTCCAAGAGAAGCTAAATCTTTTCTGCACAGTAATTGTTTTCATTACTATTAAAAGAGAAAGGCAGAGATAATAGGCATGGTGGAGGCATGCGATCTTTGGTGTGTCACTAAATCCTTGATGCCTATTAAAACCCCACCTAAAGTTGCAGTTCTCTTGACAGAGCATGTGGGAAGGCCTTTCTCCATCTGCTGTTTTTGCTGATGAGATCCTAAATGTCTTTACAGATATTCTCCGAAAAGGAAGGAAATGCAATTACAGGAGTCACGCTTTTGAAAGCACTATTTAAGAAAAAAATAGGCAAAACTATTTCATACATACTAGATCACCTCAGAGGGTGATTACAAATGATGTTCATTTGTGGTAGAAAAAGGTGATAACAGATTTTCATACACTGGTGTATTTAAAAGATGATGTTTGAAGTCTCCAGCATTACCTGCTCGTACTGCTGTCCTCTTGCCTTTAAACTTGCAGTTTACCACAGGATAAGAAAAGAGCTTTTTGTCAAGTTTCGTAACAAGTCTGGTAGAACCAACTGAATCTGATAATTTTAATGAAAGGACCAGTTAAATGCTGCTCAGAGTCAAATGCTGTGAAAATGTTAGATCATCCTGAGTATTTGCCTCAACCTCCCCCGGAACAGCTTTACACAGTGGCATTGTATTGTGGTGTACACAGGCAGATGCGCCTTCCAAACAGCAGCGCATTGTTACCAAAGGCACACGGCTTGTTTTGCAAGTCATTTTTCACGCACTGGTGTGGAATTAAAGCATTTCCTCAGAGACTGAAATGATTGTTCTACCTTTTTTGGTGACGTGCCTAAGGTCCAGGGTCAATCAGCTGACTTCGCTTGACATTTTTGTTGACTTTTTTTTTACACAGAGGTAAATATGACAAACAGGATTCAAGAGGTTTCAGACAGGGGTGCTTTTCATGTTCACAAGTGTTTGCTTGATTGGAAGTACAATCTAAAAAGCATCAAGATGCTGAGAGAGTGTCTATGAAAATAAAACTGTCTTTGAGAACCACAGGTGATACATTTTCTGTGTTCTCAAATATAGGTGTAAATTGAAACAGAGTAAAACTAGCAAGAGCAAATGGGGGAAGAATTAAAACACTACGTCTTGTTTCATTTCCTTTACTACTGAGCACAATCAATACTTTACAACAGGGTTAATACGGGCTCTTCAAACATGCTATTACTCTTTCAAAATAGCACAATAACTTTATTAGTTATGCTGTCTGCAGTCTCTCCAATGTGACAGGATTGTGTGGGTGTGCAGATTGTAAGGAATTTTCTTGGTGCCCTCTGTTGGAGTATTATCCATGAATGCTGACAATAGTGGGGGCACCACGCAGCTGCACTGAGTTGGAGCACTGGGAGTTCTCATTCCAATGAGTATAATTAACACAAACAAAAAAATGGCCCACACTGAGTGACGTAGTGTTTGTGCTTGGTAGTTATTGAATACTCAGATTCTACATCTGCGGGTCCTTTACTCTTCAAGTGAGGCTGTAGTGATTGAGCCATTTTTTTTTAGCTTCACTGACATTCAGATGCACTGAAAGGTATTTTAAAACCTACCCTAGAGACTGATCTGTGAAGTGGTTGTTTATATTCCCTCTTGTACCTTACTTCGGGAAAGCGTGTGTTTTGTAAATAAACGTGAGTAAGCATTGGCCCCCATTGGTGCGGCAGGACCTCCTGCTTTTGGCTGCGGATGAGTTCTGTGTTCACAAGGCAAGAACAGAGATTGCTTCCTTTGCCAGAGAGTCGAGATGGAGCAAGCTTAGAAATAAACTGTCAGCAGCTACACTACTGTATTGAATGCCTCCATTACCTGGTCGATGGCCAGCCTTTGGGATGGGAGGAAGATTGCCAAAAAACTGCTTGTTTGAGGAGTTTTGAAATATCCTGGTGACTCAATTCAGAACTGACTCTATCCCTGGACCATGAGATCCATGCGGTAACTTTGTCAACATTCTCATCCTAGCTGAAAGGCTTGTTTTTTAGCTTGCTCAGGTCTTGGTATTTGAACCACCTGCACATCACTGTTTGTGCTTATAATCCAGGGCACCCCTACCTTGGCAGAGCAGCTTCTCATCTGGCTTTGATCACAGTAAAAGGGCAGAAGCATGATGAACTTGCTTTCAGTGAGAAGTATCTCAGCTGCGAGTGGCTGCATTCACAAAGCAAAATGCTGCTACTGCTTTGCAAAGGAACACTCAGCAGCATTTGTTGCTGCTGAAAAAGTGTTACCTGTATAGCTGGCCCTGATGAACAGAACAGGGCAGAAGTCGTCATCTGAGAGGGGATTAGTTGAGGCAGGAAGGACAGATGTGTTGGCTCGTGCTACAAAATGCAGGAGTTGAAGAAAATGTTATCTTTTGCAATTAGGTCGGTGTTGGGTGATCCGGACTGCCTCACCTGCCAAAGTCAGAAGTGGTCATATCTGCACCAAGTGATAAATTTTCCATCCTTTTTCTTGTCAAGATTGAGTCAATCATCATGTGACAGACCACCCATGTGTGAAAAGATGTATGTCTGGTGGGAGCTGATATGGAACCTGCAGATGGGTTTATTGGCTCTGAAAAGCAAGTGATTTTCCAGTAATACTGCCTGTGGAGGATAAGGCCCTGATACCTTTCAGACAAGCTGTAATTAGGCCATAATTTGAGATCTCAGAAACTGCAGCTGATAACTGTGCAAGTTATAGTCTTTCTCTAAAATGCCCTTTCATCTTCCAGTCTGCTTTGTCTGGATACAGCTCGGAATGAATCACCTGTGTTAATTAATAGTCAACATATTAGCTGCGTGAGTTGTTTACCATTTCTTCTCTGTTGGCCTCACCTCGTATCCATTATTAATAGCAAACTGGTTTATGGAGGCACCCACTTAGGTCCTGTGCAAATATGTATGAAAACACAAACCTGCAAAGCATAGAAACTAAAGAAAATAGTATTAATGACCTTATTACTACAGCCTGAATCTCTGCAACAGCAGCTGATTCTCAATATAGGAATTTTGTTTCTTTAACTTACCTCTTCCTTGGAGGTTTCTTATTCTTTGCGTGTTGTCCAAAGTGCATGTATTTCCTCAACTAATTTTAGATGAAACGAGGATAACGTTTGTAGTAGCCTTTTTATATAAAAGCTTCTAATGTTGGCACTTAAATGGCACTAGGATTGATATGTGACAAATGTGCATGGCTCAGTTATAATATTCTGAAATATTCAGAGTCCAGTAGTTATTCTGTGCTTATCTCCACGTGGTTCTTAAATGACCACTTGCCCTGAAGTGATTAGCAAGAAACAGCTGATCTGAACTGAAGTAGTCTGTGTTGTGAATCTCAAAAAAAAAACCCCAAAACACCAGAGAGAAGCAATATACAGAAAGAAAGAATTAAACGTATAGAGCTAAAAATATATAAACGTCAGTGAATTAAGTAAATGCTCTTGTACACACATTTTCTTAATAGGAATTGTAAAGAACTTGAGAGTGAGAGACTGAGATGTTTGTGAGAGCCTTGTGAAGGATGTAAATAGGACACCAAAAAAAAGAGCTAGAAGAAAAGAAAAAACCGACCAGGTTTTCCAGAGGATTGGAAGAAAATGAAATGGCAGCAACAGAGAAGTCGGGAAGGCTGCAGGAAGGTGAGGGCAGAGCAGCAGCCTGAGCAGTGGGCTTTTGGCGTTTTTCTGCTGTGGAGCTGCATGACCAGTAAGAACTGAGGGGTGGGAGCAAAGAGGAATGAGAACTCCCAGGGCAGGAGATTTGGAGAATTTCATCCGAAATAAACAGGAAGACAAAAGATGGAGAAGGTCTGTTCTGGCAGAGGTGAAGGGTAGAGCAGGACAAGGGGCCAGTGCAAATGCCCTATAGTTGAGGTGGGCACGAGTGGTGGGGGAGCACCGGCTGGAGAATGGCCCTTCTAAAGCACTACGTGAAGAGTTTGTCAAAGACGGAGCGGGGGAGGTTTACAGCTATTTGAGGAAATGGCAAGCCAAGTCCTGCCTGCTCAGTCCTGTCAAACCTGGCTCTGTGTGACAAGAGTTTGCACTACCTAAACCCACAAACATCCGGACTGGCCGTGGGGCTTGTCTTCCCTCCAGCTGGTGATACCCTCAGCCTGGAGGACATAACAGTATTAGGTGACAAGTGTTAAAATGCCTCTAATGACACTGCATTTCCATGCTGGAGGGCATACAGTGCAAAAAGTTTCCAAGGGATAGACATTAGCCATTCTTGTGGGGTTCTGGGGTTTTATTCTCCTTAAGTGGCTGCTTGCACAGACCTCTGTCAGGACACAGCAAACTGGGGCAGAAAGGTGTTGTCACTTCTCGCTACCTGCTGTTAACAGAAGATAGCTATGCGTTGTGCTGTGCAAAGTCTTTCAGGGCAGTCTTAGCTGACAGTCACCTGAAGCAGACAGTTTGTAAGGAAGCGGGTGAGGGAAGTCTCCTTGATCCATGCCACCAGCTCTGTAGAGCGCCAGGAGGTGTGGTAAAAGACTTCATACATTTAAAAATGTGCATATATCTGTGTCTTGTGTGGGAGTTGCAGCATGGAATACTTTCTGGCTTGTTCTTTGAGTCCTGCAATGGCCGGTCACAAATAACTGTAGTCAGCAGCAGTAAAGACAGGAGAATGGAATAGTAGCTAGTGTGCCATATGTCGATTTGCAGCTGGGATGCAAACCCTGCCTTCAGGAACATCTGTGTGAAACAGCTCTGCTATCCAGCTGCCATCACAGTTTTTCTTTGGAAAAAGGAAAATGTTTCTCTGAGTTCATTGGAGGTACAGGTTCCAGCGGGGCCAGTTCTAGCACTCTTCTCAGAACTTAGGCCAATCATCAGTAAGACTTCAGATGTACCAGCACAGCTTGTCACATAGGATGTCACTGTATGAAATATTTGTGCTTTGTATGAAATCAACCTGATTTTTGACAGGTTGTGCTTAGACACAATGAACATATTGCTGTCTTCACTAAATATTTATTGTCACATGAAACTGATCAGTGAATTCTGTGCTTTCATGGAAGGGAGAAAATATTTAAGGAATTAACTGAGAAAGGTTGTGACAAAGGTTTCCAGAACTGAGGGTTTTATGCCAAGAATTGCTGTATTATAGGGGGCACTTTTGGTATCGCTGTAGAGGTGGATGCCACAGTTCTGCAGCTGAGCTCATAGCAGTTGAGTTTCAGTATTTTTTAGTGTGAAATGTGTGGTTTCGGGGTGTGCTGTTGCAACATGAGAGGCTGTTCCTCCATCACTAGCACCACCTCAAACCTGAAGGGTTATTTGTTCTTAAGCTAAGGTCACTTCGAGACACAGTTACTCTTCATAGACCTGTGTATTTCAAATGGAGCTGTGCAAGGCATATTGCTTAGTAACTGCAGCTCAAGTTAAATTATTAATGTGGCTCATGGGCTGCATTAGTACTATTGCAGCATCTCGGAGCCTTGTCCTGAGTCAGAGCCATGAGGTGTTCCATGCTGCGCCCTCAGTGCAGGAGAACACAGCCCCTTCTTCAAAGATGAGATGGTCTAGGATGAAGGCCACCAAGCATGCACAGACAGGTCTGGTGGTAAAAGGGAATAATCAGTGCAACTCATCAGTTGCTCAGTTGGTTTTGAGATATTCATGTAAGAGAACTATTGGACCTACTTATGGACTTTGAGCTATGGTTTTCACATTCCCTGGAGAGGAAAAATAGCTTGGAAGATGATTTATCAGAACCTGCAAGTTCTTGATTGTATTTAAAGTGTTTTAGAGCAGAAGTATTTTAAAAAATATGCGTCTTCCTTTTCTTTTCTAATGCGAAAGGAACCTCTTTGCTTGTGCTGCTCTTTCTTAATTGGCACTCCCAGAGGCTTTAGCTCTTGATTTGCATGGTATTTCGAATTACTGGTTTTATTGTTTTTCCATATTGAAATACCTTCAGATTGCCAAGGGGTTGCAAACCAGAGAAAAGCAGTATGACACATCTGCAGCTTATTGCTGCTCCTGCTGGTACTTGTGCTGAGATGCCAGTGACAGGCTGCCCCTGCTCCCTCTTTTGGCACTGCTGAAGCTCTAAGGGAACCCCTCAGAATGCCTGTGTGCTGTGCAGGACTGTGCTGTCCCCTCCCTTCTGCGGGCTCAGCGCACCCCTAATGTACGTGCACAGATGGCCCGGAGCTGAGCTGGTGTAAATCAGCACTGTCCGTCAGGCAGACTGTGTGTTCCTGCTGTAAATAGCTGTTGTGTGCTATATATCTGTGTCGGTGTAAAACCACATGCCTGCAATATTGGGGCTGAGAACTTCCATCTATAAAACTCAGGCAAGTAAAATTAAAGTTTCAGTCACTTGCTCCCCTTGACGCACAAAATATGGTTCTTCATTACATGTTTATTTTTAGTGCATGTACAATGCAACACGAGGGACTTAATGTTGCCATGGGAACCATAACTTTGAGTTCCTGACTTTTTATGCATGCATTTTTTTCCCTACTATATTTTATTAGAAAAAAGTGTACAGGAAGATGATGGACAGAGAATATGGGGCAGAGCTCTGGTCAGTGGTACACAGGTGTGATTAACATCGAGGGAGAATAACAAACCAAAAATGTCTGTGTTAAACAGTAAACTAAATTATAATTGGCAAAATGTAAGTTTGAATCAACAAAATGAATCTGGTGATATGATCCCATACTGCTGCATATATGTCTCAGACTTCACACAGCTGTCCCCAAATTTTATTGAACTAGCACCTGAGTGTGATCGTTTTTCTGCCAGTTGGTTGCAGTAGAAAAACAAGTAGCTGTCAAAAGGAACAGAGAAATGGTTCTATACTCCCATGTGGAGATACAGCCCTAGCTGCTGAATATGGTAAAAAAATAATTTTTAATGTATCTTAATTTTAAGCTCTTTCTCGCTCAAAACCAATTTATCCTGAGGCGGTTCTATCCCATCTGCCTTTACTGCAGACCAAGGGGGTGTTATGACCCCCAGACCATTTTGTAACTCTAAAAGATAGACAGCTGTAGGTACCTTAGTAGGCACTCTGAAACTTGCTGTGCTCATTGAGGAGATTCCTCTTTCAGTTGCGTGGGAAATGGGGATTCCACTACTATCCTATGGGCTCCAGTGCTGTGCTCATTGAGGAGATTCCTCTTTCAGCTGCCTGGGAAATGGGGCTTCCACTACTATCCTATGGGCTCCAAGGAGAAAGTACTCGAGACCTCTAGCTTGTCCCGAGCATCTCCCAAGGAAGGGGCTGATAGCGGTGGAGAAGGTTCATTGCTGTGCCTTTGACTTCCAGCCAGCTGTAGTCTCTGCCTGACACAGCTCCATCTGTGGGAATTTGATGCCTTATCTGGTTTGCAGCGATGTGGAGGAAGTCTGACATGGAACCTTGGAAGATGTTCTTTACAAACATGCAGTGACCTTGCTGTGCTATAAAGCTTTGCCTGGTTTCTGAGAGGTTCAGAAACGGTGAATAACTATAAGTGAATAAGCTATTTTACAGACTGTTAGAAATGTACTAGTTGTGCTTGGTTGCATGGAGGTGTCTCCAAAGAACATCCCCGGTGGAAACAAGCAGAAACTTTAATATTAAAGGAAATAAAAACTTAGATTTGCTCATAAGTTACTGACAAATGTGCATATTCTGTTTATAAACCTCCGAGACGCATTTTAACATATTTCTGTGTAAGTTTGAGTATCAAGACAATATCTGGGCGAACATGCAGACATTGTGTGTCTGCACCAGACACTGCTCTGAGGAGTTGGTTGCTTTGCAATAGCTACTGTGGCCTGAGTTTCCATAGTGGCATCACAGGTCTGTTTTGACAAGTATATTGTAGGCTGAGTACATAATACACAAATAATATCCAGAACTGTGCTTATCTGCTCCTGTTTTCTCGATGAACAAACTTCTGTGTGAACAGAAAGATGGGTGTTGATTTTCTCCAGCGTGGTGCTGATGTAATCTACAGTAATTGCTCAAGATACTCATGACCCACAGCCACACTTGCTGCCCAACACCCTTTCTTCCCTTGCAGCAGTGTCTAACCACGACTTAGCCACGTGGGTCTGTTGGTTCTGCAAAGATCACGTGTCTTGGGATGATGGTACTTAAGCCTGGGCAAGATTTTAAATGCCCTCTTCCAAGGAACCACTTGAGACTGATCTGTTCTATTACTGCTCTCTTGGACAGCAGAGCATTTAAGGTTGTGCTGTAAGCTGTCTTGATCAAGAAAAAGCAAGACTCATTTGCAGCTATTTTTCAATAAGTCCGTTGATAAATGTGTCTTGGGGAAAACAGTAATTGTTCTAGCCTCCCTGTTCGGTATATGCTGTCCGTGTTTTTAACTTTGCTGCAGTGATATCTGAGGAATTGAGGTTTGCTGCTCCCCAGGAGTGCGAAACCCTGGCTAATAGGACTGCTGTGGGAGGGCATATTCTTAGAGAGCTGGTCTGCTGCTCTGCTGTGGTGCCACCAGCTCCCTTTATCCCTGCACACATCAAAATAATGTTAAGAAATCTGATTTTTAAAATCAGCTTACAAGCAGCTGACCACTCAGGCTGGTTGATGTAAAAGAAAAAAAAAGGCTGTTTATTAGGGATATTAGAAAGCTCAGAGTATTTTGGAGATACAAATGTTTTTCTCTGAACTGTGACCCTTTCCCCTTGCATTTGCAACCCAAGCTCCATCCTCTGCTACACTGTGGAGCCAAAGAGAAAGTCGAACAAAATGCTTCTTTGTGCTCTCTCCCTCCAGTCCTGGCTCTGCCCTCTGTTCCGAGCCCGTGTTTGTACACACGAGCATGCAATCACTCAGCAGCAGCAGCAAATATGAAGGAGCTGGGTCCCTGGCGGCTGTGGAGCCAGAGGGTGTGATGGAGCATGCGGTTGTTGTGACTGATGGCCTGTTGGCCCAACGAGAATCTGAAATAATTCTCCCTACTTAGACAGTGAACTTGTTAAAAGGGAACAGCTTGGGTGTTATTTGGGGAGGGTGACTGCTGGAGGGGTTGTGCATAGGAGTTTTTTGCATCAGAGTGCTGAGATGCATAATATTAGTGTGATTGTGATGTCATCTCATTGGTAAGGCAACTTGTCCTTTTTTGTCAGTTAATTGCAAAGATCTGTCAAGGCCCAATTTAATCTACTCCCTGTAATAGGATTTGTCTGTAGCTTGAGGAAACAGAAGCTTGTAATGCATAGGGTTATTAAGAGTGGGATGTAAGCTACTGGAGAGTCTTTAATAAAATATAATATCAGTATATTCATTGAATATGGAAGGAGGGATCTAAATATTTCTTGTTACAACCTTCAACTATCTTGGGAGAGGAGAATGGTACCAATTAAACCAAGGGGGGAAAAGAAAACAATTGCTCTCTGAATTCTGGCCTTCCTCAAAGTTAAATATTGATGTAAGCTAGAGTTTGATTCAAGAATCTCATTGCCCCTGCTGTAACCATTAAACTAAACCCCTACCCTGTTCCAAGACCAGGTTAATGTATTTAGGGAACCTCGCAAACACCGGCTTTACTTGCTTTCATGTACACCCATGCGTGGCCCTTTTGCAAACAAGGCAGTTTCGAACAAGGAGAGAAAGAGCTGCCAGGAGGTACAAAGTATTCTGCTCTCGGAATTGCCTCACTTCCCATGCAACGAGCTTTGAGACAGTCCAAAGTATCTGCAGCCCCAAACCTCAGTCACCTCCTCCCTAGGTGCCTTGACAGGAAACACCAAAATCGAAAGCTTTACTTGCCTTTTTTAGAGGGAGTTTTGTGGTCTGGAGCAAGCGATCAACACCAAGTGATTGAATTTTTTTTATAGGTAGAGCTGAGCATTACAGTGCACCGTGGTAGGAAACGGACTGCTCTGGCATAATGTTTCTGATTCTCCTCCACAAAGTTATACCCATCACAGGTAGAGTCATATCCAGTCTGTTAGCAGAGATTCCTGGAACCAGAGCAACTTAAAATAAACCGACTGGCATTATTTTTTAGCCAATAACATCTCGGCAGCTCCATTAGCACATGAAATTCACTGTTTACTGTGCTGATTACTGAGAGGAAACAGCCTCAAGTTCCACCAGGTGAGATTTAAGCTGGATATTAGAAACAATTTCTTTGCTGAAAGGGTTGTGCAGGTGTGTCCCGGGCTGCCCAGGGCAGTGGTGGAGCCCCCACCCCTGGAGGGGTTTCCCAGCTGTGTGGAGGTGCTGCTGAGGGACAGAGGTCGGTGGGGACCTGCAGTGTGCCAGTGCAGTGGCCCTGCAGGGCAAATAGTTGGACTTGATGGTCTTAAAGGCCTTTTCCAACCAAAATGATTCTGCAACCTTGTCTCTTACATCTAGGCAGGTTAAATACCTTGATTGTCAGTCACTGCCAAAATGTCACTGAATCTACTGAGCTGAAATCACTCTTAAGCAGCTCGGGACACTTCTACTCACTTGACTTTCTCTGCAAGTACTCCCTGATTGTGTCCTGCAGAAGCAGCACAACACAAAATGCATGCTCTGAAATGAAAAGTCCCGGTTCCCGCAAGTGGTGGCCTCTGGACACAAAGCCCAGATTCAGATCTCTGAGCACCTGACTCACGGGCTGTGCCAATGTGGGGATACAAGGAGTCTTCAGTCTGTAGAAAGACAAGAGGGGAAGGAGCAAATTCACTTTCTGATTGGGGTTGGGGCTGGTTTTTGGTACCTGCAGAGTTTTGCAGGAATGGCAAAAGTACAGGAATAAGTATCTTTTTGTTTTTAATTGAAAAAGAATTATTTGGAGTTAGTCTTTATGTAATACAATGGTAAAAGCATGAGATGAAACAATAGAGGATTTTTCCCTAAAGGAATTATCTTTAGTTTAATGACTAAGAATTTGTTATTAATTAACTTAATCTGGAAAACAAGTTGATCTCCCTCTGTAAAGTTATTTACTAAAGGAAATAGGCCTGGATGTTATCTCAGAAGGGAGAAGGAGTATAGGTTGTTTTCCCATTGATAATATTTGAGACAAAATCACAGTGAAAGCATGAGTGAAGTTTAGGCTAGTCATGACACAAAGTCCACTGAGGCTGTCGCCATGCCGGGAGGAGTGTCATGTGCCTTCAAGGAGTCCAAGACTCCCAGAAGGGTTGGCAAACCAGCTTGTGGAGGTGGCAGATGGTTATTCTTGTGGCCTCACCCTTCCATTGTCAAGAAGATTATTTGTATTGGGAACAGTTGCAGTGATGAGTCTGCTCTTAAGGCTTAAATTGGACCTTACCAAAGAGCAGCATGTCTCTATCTGAGCTCCTTCCCTGAGGTGTCTCAGGTTACTCCTCTGAATCCTTTCTTCCAAAGCAGATATTACCTCTTTATTAGAGAACATGAAACATAAAACATCTTTTTTTATTGCTATTCTGGTTTGGATCCCAAAGGTTTTGCTTATGAGCAGCAACACGACATCCAAAACATTTCATAACTTCCTGCAGAAATTTTTAGACTCTAATTTTCAGTGACATCTAACACAGCAGGGAATTGAATGGATTGAGAGCCCTGTTCAGAGGGACTTGAGGAGCAAGCACAGGGCTGAGCAGTGCTCAGGGGATGCCTGCAGTTAAGGTTCTGTGTGCCTGTAACAGAGGAAAAGCAGCAGCTCTAAGATGCCTTGTGCAGCCACAAAACTAGGAGGAAACCCCAGAAACAGCATTTCTTCTTTTCTCCCATCATGAAGATGAGCATTTTTCTCAGCCACGGATTCTTCTTGATGGTAGGGACCCAGGAACCAAACCCTTACCTTTCTAAGCTGGAGGAAGAAGAGGTGTTCCCTTTCCTGCGTCACTACTTGCTCCAGCCCACGGCGCAGTGATGAAAGCAATCCCTGGGGGTGGTGCACAGGGTACAGCTCAGTCCTTTTCCTGAGCTGAAGTGGGAATTTGAAGGTGGTTCCAGTGTCTCAGATGAATGTGCTAACCGTGGGCTATAGGATGACCTGTGGAGCATCCAGAAGCCTCCCAGACTAGGAGGGCTGTGGGTGCTCTGCCAGCCAGGCTGCAGCTCATGCTTTCTGTCCCAATACATTTCCACATCTGTGCACAAGAGAAATCTTCAAGGAACAGAGCAGGAGAAACCAACTTTAGAAACCACCTAGTGAAAAAATGTGCTCAGTGACCAACTGAGACCAGCAGTCAAGCAAGAATTAGTTTTCTGTGTCGAAAGCGTGTTGACTTACTGGGCGTGAGGGAAGAGGTTAGTAATGGGAGAAGCTGTTTCCCACCACTGCTAGGGGTGTGGTATATCCTGGTCTCGCCAAGCGCAGTCATAGCTGCCAGTTTGCTGTGCAGATCCAGGTGGTACCCAGGCCTGTGCCTCCCTTCTAGGTACACCTTCTAATGGTGCTAGTGATGTAAGGAGAGGATCACTTCCATCTCTTCTTTGCCTTTTGCCCTGCACTACGCTTGATTGCAGAAAACAACATGGTCAGGCTTTGTAAAAAAACATGATTGGTGCAGGGTACAGCTAACTTCTGGATTCTGAGTTTTGTGGAAGACAAAGGTTTTTTTCCGAAGACTTCAAGTGGATAGGAAGAGAGAGTGTTAGTGATCTTAATGCTCAAAAGTTTAAGTGGCACCTTAGTTGAACTAAGGTGGCACCCTTGGGTCTTCATCATTAGATGACAAGAGAGATGTAGGTCAAACATGGACATCAAAACAGATAAAGCAGTGTTTTTTCCAAAGCAATATATCCCAAATTACTTCCTCACTTAAAATCTGAAGTGTCGTGCCTTAAGCACTCTAAATTGTTGACAAAATACAGGTAAGGAGTTCCAATGGTGTGAGGTAAAAACAAGGGCTGACAAGGGAAGGCGTGAGCAAGGTCGCGGTGAAGTTCTGCAAGTGGGGCTACTTCCCGTTGTAAGTCACTGGAAGGCACGCAGGGGAGTACCTGCTTTCCAAATCGTGGTGGGAGTCACTGCCAAGCTTATTGTGTCTTACCAGAGCTAGACACGGGTATGGGGGTTTCTGGGGGCTCACCAAATGCTCGTATAATCCCAGCAGCAGGATTGCAGAGCAGTTCGGAGTGCAATCCTATGAGGTTCAAAGTTGACAGGAAATGAGCCGATGAAGTCAAGATTCTTAATATCAGAAGGTTAAACTTTCTACTGACTTCATCTTTCCAAAAATGTCAGGACTAAAGAGTCTGTGGTCCATGCTGCTGCAAGAGAAGCCAACGCTGCCTGATATTTTTATCCTGTTTTTAAATCTGATTTTCAACAGTAGATAAAACAGCCAATCTCCGTGTGCATGTGCACACACGATAGGCACTCCGTTAGCTATCGTGGACCGTACAGCAGATGTGGCAGTAACAATTCTGACAATATTGAACGAAACTGAGCAAAATTAACCCACAGGGGGAAAATACTATATTGCAATCTATTATTCTGTTGACTAATCTATCAAAGGAAGGAGCATTTGCACTAGTTGAAACTGCCCTGACCACTTTTCTTGCCATATAGGATCAATACATATATAAACAGCCAGGTTACAGTTAGAAAATGGGGTTTAGATGACAGAGGGGAAGCTTGAGAGTGGGGTTGTTGATACAGCAAGTGCCAAGATTCCTCTAACCCACAAATAGTCTAAAAATTGCTCAGACTGGCAGAAAATGGGAAGAGGGGGAAAGCCTCTATGAAAGTGCATTTTCTTTCTGCTGTTGGATCCTTTTGGCAACAGAGCTTCACTTGGTGAGTGGTGCTTGTGGCTGGACAAGGAGCTGTTTCCTGCAGGATTTCCTCTTGAAGCCTGAGCTTTCTCTGTGGGAAATTCTTGTGCAGGCGGTACATAGTTTGCAAGCAGCTGAATGCTAGCCTGCCAAATCCCTTCCTCTTCCTAACGGAGAGATCTGCGGTGTTTTGAGAAAAGCACTTGTAGCCCTTTTTCTCCCTCTACAGTGAATGTTAGGGATTTTTCACCCTTATTCTGGTCTTCCCCAGGCTTCTGCAGTTTGGAGGTAGATTGTGTCCAGAGCAAGAAAACAGTGTGTCTAGTAGACTGCACTGCCAACTGTCACCTTGCTGCTGTTTGGAAAACAGTATCTCTTAGTGTTTAAACCCAGCATAATAATCTGCACTGCTGGCACTGCCTATCAGCAGGATGATCAGCAGTGAACCAAAGCAAGATCTGCTTCCACTCAGGGGCTGCTATCCGTTGTCTCATGCACATCACAGGCAAGAAACGGAGACCACAACAGTGGTACGTGGTGTTCAGGAGAAGTTGCCACAGTGTGCGGTGTTGCTCAAAGCTCTAGTGCTAGATTGCTGGTATAGTCTAGAACTTAGAAAATCAAGAAAAGCATTTGTTGTGGAATGCAGGTGATCCATTCTGAGCGGTGAAAACTGCACGTTCAAATATAAATGTCTGTCTCTAACAGATCAGACTCGGGACCTCTGACGACAACTGCGAATGGGGCTGTAGCTGAGGAGAAGCAAGGAAGCCTGTGACACCTGTGGTCGCGTCAGGGTCCATGTGCAGGGTCCGGGCTCAGCATCACGTACCAGGGCAGCAGCCTCCTCCCTAGGCAACCTTCTCTCTGAGCTTGTCAAGCAGCAGGCAGAGATCATCAAAGCACAAAAGCCCAAACGTTTGTGGTGTGTGCAAGCAATAGCCGTTGTTTTGCAGTCACTAAAACCCTTGCTCTACCTTCACTTCTCTGCAATTCTGAATTTCTTTGCTTTTCAGTAGTGCAAAATAATAACAAATAAGCGTGTACACTTTTGACACACTTTATCTTGGAGTCAGAGCACTTTGCAAATATTAATTAATCTAATGCCCCATGTATTGATCAGAAGCCTTTAAATGTTCTCAAGCCATAAACGGTGCTGTGCTGTCAGAGCAGCTTGTAGCAGTGATCTCATCCACTGTGTGCCTGGCATTAATCATTCTGTTCCAGATAGGCTATGGCGCCTAATTTCTTCTAATAAATATTTGCCAGAGATGACATAAATTAATATTATTAATTATTTTAAGTGGCTTTAGACTCAAGTGCGTGAAGGTCCCTCATAGGTTATTGTGGGGTCTTTTTTAATTGTGGACTTGTATTAAAGAAATTGAGGGTACAAATTACTTTTCATAGTATGAGATACCTTGTAATGAACATGTGAGAAGTTCTGTGGGTTTAAGGAGTTACTGTAGAATTAAGCACATGAGACTTTTTCCCAGATTAGTCTCAAAGCAGTGAGGTTAACAGCCTAATCCAATGGTCACTGCTTTGGATATTATCCTTCAGTACGGGCTTCAACCAGATCAGGATGGGATTTGATGCAGTATATCCTCTTTTCAGTGGGCCAGTTGTTAACGTCAGCTTAAACTGTGTTGCTTCAGAGTGCTTCTGAAGAGATGCTGCCTTGAGAGTGTGCTCAAGGTTCAATATTGTCCCAGTAAGGTGGTGGACTTGAGTACTTCAAAGAATTTAAAACACTTTTACTGGAATCCAGAAATTCAAAAGCTTCAGGCAAGTGATTAATTGCATTTGAGAAATGGCTCTCCTGTAACAAGCACAGGTCAATAAAAAATAAAATGAACGAATCTTTACTTAGGAGTGTGGTACCAAGGCTATTAAAATTGTGTGATGGTCAAAGAACGGTCTTTAATCTAGATCATTAAACAAGCCTTTCAGTCTGCTGTCGCATGGAAGTATCTGGATAAGGGATGGAGGTACCTATGAAGAATGAATAAGGCTCAAGTTCCTGAGAGAATGAGGTGTTTAACCTACAAGTGCTGCTTCTTGTAGAGGTCTTGAGACTGAGTCCTGGTTGTTACATCCTGATCACTAGAGATGGGTAATTCAGATCCTCCTTCTGACTCAGCTGGGTTTGGTGATAATCGTTTGGGGTGTATAATGATCCTGTGTAGGCTCTGAGTGAATTCTGGATATGCGTGTCTTGCAGATGCTGAAATCAGTTTTTTAGATGCATTTCCATGTGCTTAAAGTAGTCTTAACATGGCAAGTCAAATTGAACATGTCGCAAAAACTGAGCGAATCAACAAAACTAAGTGCTAGAATAAGTGGAAGAAAAAAGTAGGAAAACAGCTATTGTGTACTACGACTGCTACTACTACTTTAGTCTGTGCTCCCCATGCTGGTCCATTTGCTTACGAGGTGGTGTAATATAAATCCCTGTATACTCTGTGATCCCTGTGGTGATGTTTGTCAGCTCTGGGGGATGGATCAGGACTATCCCATCGCCGTATTTGATATAGATGTCCTTCCCCGCTGGCCTTGTCCAGGCCTGGCCCAGGCTGCCCAGGGCAGTGGTGGAGTCCCCATCCCTGGAGGGGTTTAACAGATGTGTGGAGGTGCTGCTGAAGGACAGGGTTAGTGGGGACCTGGCAGTGCAGGTTTAACAGTTGGACTCAATCTTAAAGGTCTCCCAACCCAAATGGTTCTGTGTTTGTGTGTATCTCCAATGTTAGGAGCAGGTGCTTCCCTGCTCCAAGGAGAGCTCACTTAACACAGTCATAGATGCTCAGCTGAGCTGCCGCTGTTTGGAACTGCCGCCATCCCACTGGGCTTGCCTTACACATGCTGGGCATGACAAAGTTAAGTATGGAATATCCCATTGGCTGGTTCTGTCTGTCAGTCCTGGCTGCAGAAGTTAACCCTATCCCAGCTGAACCCAGGACAGGAGTGTAAAGCTAATTCTTTGCAGAAGGACTTGAAACCATCTTGTAGAAGTGCTCTGACATGTCTTTGAAACCCCATTTCATACAGATACCAACCATCATCCTCAGCTGGTATAAACTGTCAGGGAGGTATTGCAGCTCCTTTCCTCCAGCTTCTGACCCATCCTAGAGATATCGCATACTGTTGTCTGCACTGCTATCATCTAGTGTCCCCTATGCTGGTGTCAGGATGAATTGTGCTTTTCTGCATATGGCTTTGTACCTGACAGACACAGAACTGTGCTACCATAGCAGAGAAAAACAACTAGTGCAGAATAAAATTGATACCAATGGCTGAAAAATTCTGTGTACAAGACAAAGCATTTGTTACTCTTCAGTTTCTGTTTTTAGGAGGAGTTATCTTCAAACTGGCTGATAGTTATATCAGCTTCATAGCCTTTTTCCAGTGCAATACAAGACCATATTCCCTCCTACTGAGGGCAGATGTTGTAGTAACACACCCAATGTACTGCTTCTGTTTCGTCCAGGGCGGATAAAATACATGATGTAGTCAGGAAAATGGCAGTGTAGTGTGAACATTGCACTGGTTTTTGGCAGCAAAAATTGCTCTGCTTTTCCTCCTTTGGAAATCCCCAGATGTACCACCAGTCAGAATGCAAAGGTTAATGTGGGCATGTGCACGAAGTTTGTTTTGC
>NW_010388804.1:53200-57225 GCF_000710305.1 Buceros rhinoceros silvestris | reverse complement strand
AGGCCTGGAGATGTGGAGTGTGATGGTACTGGCTGCATGACTGCAGCCTTAGGTGAGAGATTCCTGTAATTTTCCCCGCTGTTACGGGAAATGTTGTATGTAATTCCAGTTTTGACGGGTTTTTCTGTAACTGGTTTCTGGCTATGGGACACACCTTTTGCTGGAACCAGCCCCTGCCCCTCGGGCTGCGATCTGACAGTCTGCAGCAGTGCCGCTGTTACGGGAAATGTTGTATGTAATTCCAGTTTTGACGGGTTTTTCTGTAACTGGTTTCTGGCTATGGGACACACCTTTTGCTGGAACCAGCCCCTGCCCCTCGGGCTGCGATCTGACAGTCTGCAGCAGTGCTGCTGCCTCTGTGCTGGTGCCAGAGTCTGCACAGCTCTGCATGGGGACTGACCTGATTCAAAATAAACAATCCCCCCCAGCATCAAACACCTTTTTTTATCAGTTGGATCATCCCTGCCCCTCGGGCTGCGATCTGACAGTCTGCAGCAGTGCCGCTGCCTCTGTGCTGGTGCCAGAGTCTGCACAGCTCTGCATGGGGACTGACCTGATCCAAAATAAACAATCCCCCCCAGCATCAAAGACCTCTTTTTTTTTTAGCAGTTGGATCATCACAGATTCTAGTGCTGGATCAGTAGGAGGCTATAGTAATACCTGGATACAGAATACTGGAGCTGCTGTAGCATGGCCTCCAAGCCTGCGAAGGTGTTCATGTGGTAAATGCAAAGGTAAAGACTTGTTGTTAGTACTGACTTACTGGTCCATTTGCCTACTGCGTCCACAGCACCACTTGAACGCCGCTGCTGCTGTTCAGTGTGTGGAGTGAGTCCTGGCATGCCTTTAACAGGACTGTATCACCACTGCATGAGCAGGCAGCCTGCAATATGAGAGCGAGTTGTAAGCAGATAAACTCTCAAATCGGAAATGAATTTGCCTTGCATAGGTTTGGCCTGAAGATGGGTAAAGATCTGAGCTTTACCAGTCAGCTGCAGTGTGGCTTTAGCTCCTCGGGAACTTGCAGTCACACTTATTCTGCTGTTCCTGCATCTGTGATGGCACAGATAGCTCCTTACCACAGATAGCTCCTGGTCTGACCCTTTTGGAAAGGAAGGGTCTACCTAGGAGATGATTTTTCACTAGGTACGTGGTGTGGAATGTTTGATTCTTAATATCACCTCCTTGGAAAAATCCTGACATTAGAGTATGATTAACTGTGCTATTCCTCCATACCTGATTTCAGCGAGTCCACAGTAGTGCCATGGAAGTGCGAGAGTGTTCTTCCACATCACAAGCAGATTTAATTTTAAGATGTATGCTGACAGCCGATGTTACTCCTTCTGTCATAATAAAACAAAGTAATTAAGTTTGGAAAACCTCAAATACTCTTTTTACCTGAACTTTACAGCTGCTGAAAATACTTCTATGGTCAGAAATCCATCTTGTTTGCTTGTGCTGAGATAGTAGAGAGATACTGGCCTTCCAGCTCTGTCCCAGTGACCAACGGCTTCACGGTGGATGTTTTCCCTGTTAATGTAGGGTTAGACCTGGCAGTCTATACACGCTTTTTATTCCAGCACTTCTCCCTAAAGTCAAAACTTTTTTCTGAATTGGACTGATTAAACATGTCAGGAATTAGATCAGTATTTGTTTAGTGCCAACAGTGTGTTCAGTTACTGTCAAGTATGTAATTGTTTCTATCTCAGGCATTTAAAATGTTTTATATACTCTGGTGTCTACTGACTAATGCACATAACTCCACAGTTTTTGCCTGAAGACTCTTTCAGATTTTCTGTAGGGCCATAGCAATAAGCATAATTTCAGGATGTGATTTTTGAAACCTTTGATCTTTTTTCTTCCCTGGTCACAGAGTGAAACCCTGTGTGGGATTTTCTTTTTGTAATTGTGAAATGAAATTATTGCAAAGGCGAGGAAACACAATCTGAAATTCAGGACCTACTGATTAGCGAAAAAGCTTACTATGGAAACGGAGCCCAGAACTTAAACCTACTGGCCCACCTCATTTAAAGGTCACTTATCAAGGGATATCTGACACTCTAAGGATTTAAATAATCTGCCAGGAAAAAAGATCCCTGGAGCAGTGAAGGAGGAAGTGACCTCCTTAGCACCTTTTAGATCATCGTGGGGAGGTTCTCCAGCTCAGCTCTGAGACAGCCCCAGGGCAAGTTTCCTTGGCTCCTGAGACAGAGCTTGTCTTCCCCGAGGACTGCAGAGGTTGACAGGATCTGCCAGCCTGTCTGGTCCCTCTCCCCTTCCCGTGGGTGATCCCTGTTGCAGTGCTCCCCCTCCCCGGGCTCTGCACTTGTACCACTCAGTTCTTCAGCCTTGGATTAATGGCAAATAGTTCTTTTGTGGCTTTGCCTCTGAAAAATCTTTTTAATGTATTGACATACGGAAATCAGCTCCTCATGTCTGATAAAATGGAGTATGCATGTCCTCAAGCAGGACCAGAGTGCTCCTAAGTCACCTGTGTCATTTTAGAGCCATTTTTTCTGTTATGCCATTAGTGGAATGTATGTGACCAATAAGGATATTTTAAAGCGATGCAATTTGAATTGTCACAAGCAACTACTAAGAGTAACATTAAAGAGATGACTTCTGCTATACCAGAGATATAGCAAGTGCCTGGTAACAAATATATAGTGGTGACAAGTGTATGACAAATAGTCAAAGTAAATAAACTGGGAAGTAACAGTGTATTTAATGAGTCGAATCCAGTCCAGAAACAAAGAATTGCTTCAGTTTGTCCTTTGAATTTTATCACAGACACCAAGATGGCTGAGCAGGTGAAGCAGCCTATCAGTCACCTTGTGATACCTTTACTTTCAAAAGGCATTTTGTTTCACAAATAGTTCTGTTAGGTTGGTACAACAGGTAGGAGAGTGTCACAGCTAAGTCTTGATATTCTAAGCAAGGGCCTGAAGCAAGGTTAGCTTTAGTATTGCTTTTTTCAGTTGAGGAGTCAGAAATAAACTCTGTCTGCAGAAACACTGAGGAGAGCAGGATGTTAAGTTTTATTGTGTATCCCATTTTCAGTCAGCTCAGTATTACTTCTAAAAATTTGCAGGCTCTTCTGCAGGCTTTGTGTGAAGAGAAAATAGTCCCAGACAGCTATTCTTTCACTTGCTGAAAATGAGTATCAAGCACTTCTACAACACAGTCTAGACAGGAAACTGCCTGGTCCTTCAGCAGAAAACTGATGAGGTAATTCATTATATCAGTCATGTAAGACACTGCATCCTTTGGAAATCTGTTTTCTGTGCCTCTGGTAAAGGTAAGATCTATAGGTCGTCACTTGTGAGTAGGTGACTCATCTCAGGCTGGACATCTCGCAGGTTTTCTCAGGACAGCAGTTCTCAGCCGGTTGGGGAGCAGCATTAAGCTTACCTGATGCTTATCTGTAGGGTGCTCAGCACGCAGGGCAGAATGAGCCTCCTACAAAGAACTTTTGGTACTTGTGTGCCTCTTCAGGAGGGATCAATGGCTTTTGTTCCTGTCTGAAATGTTTGCACTCTCCCAGAAGAATGTTCTCAGGAGAACCTGCATCTCCCGGAGGTATTTTCTTTTCACCGCTATCTGTTGACTTAAGTGTAGATCCCAGCCTATTCTTTAACTCTGCAGATCAGCTCCAAAAAATCCTCGTTCACGTGATGCAGTAATCTGATGCATTAGTTTGGCATGTTAATCACAATAATTTGACTTTCAGCTTTTGCAGTCAGCACGTAACACAGGTGAACCTAAAAATGTGCCTTGTGGATTCCAAGCCAGCAGAAAAGTCAGCAATTTATACCAAGTGTGACTCCGACTTTGAGGGCAGGAAAGCATGAACAGAAAAATAAGCTGAGAGTGAGTGTATGACAGGACAAAAAGGAAAGAAATTAATAAATCAGCCTTTAAAAAGTACTTAAAGACAAATCTTTTTTAAAAAAAATAAAAGAACAAGTAAAAACTTATTCACAAAAGGCACTGTCCTTCGAAGCACCGCCTCGCACAAAACACCA
>NW_010388804.1:52152-53067 GCF_000710305.1 Buceros rhinoceros silvestris | reverse complement strand
GACAGCAAGCAGTTAAAAAAAAATGCTGGAACGGGTAAACGAGTATGTTCAAAACACAGGAGCCAGTCCAAGCCAACAAAGGAGAAAAGTATGTGCAAAGTGGCAAATAAAACATAATGACACAAATAACAGACCAGCCATAAACGTTTTAGGGACTATTTGCTAAACACATCAAACCCAACAGCCAGCTTTTCCTCCAGGCCCTGGGGAGCTGGGAGCTTCCCCTGGAGGCGTTGAGGCCAATTGACGTATCAATGAGAGGAGAAATTCCAGCAGAAACCCCGAAGGGATTCCGGCAGGTTTCCTCCTCCTGGAAGATCGAAGAGGTTTATGCTCCAGAAGCTGTCTTCAGGAGGACGTATCAGAAGATCTGTTTTAAAGTGAAATGGCTGTGGAGGAGGTTATAGAACAAATCTACAAAATGAACAGTAGCAAACTGCCAGGACCATCTGGTATTTACCCAGGAGATCTAAAGGAATTTGAGGGTGAAATAGCTGAACTACTCTCTCCTTGAAAACTGCCTCTACACTGAAGATATGGAAACTGGTGACTGACAATTTTTTACCCAAATCTCAGTTAGGGATCCTGATAGACCGGTTATTTTGATTTTGGGGAAGTAACGCACAATGTGTCAAAAATGACCATATTTACACGCAGGGTGATAAACTCTGTACTAGCTGCTACCACTCGGGAAAAAAAAAAGCTCTTGGATATGTAACAATTCTGTGACAATGTCCATTTCATGTTCAGTCATGTCAAAGAAGCAACTATAAAACATTGTTTTTAGTTATTACACTTTTTCTTCAGCGTATGATCCACTTGGCAAAAGACATGCCAAAAGTCTGTCTTTGTTTTGTTTTCACTTCTTCTGACAAACACATTACCTCTACTTCTGAGCCCCTTGCTTTATGTCCT
>NW_010388804.1:51630-51965 GCF_000710305.1 Buceros rhinoceros silvestris | reverse complement strand
AAGAGCAGGACACAATTCCTGCGGGGATGGAGAACAGAACAGCCTGCCAAGCTACGTCCTCTTGGAAGTCCTGTGTTAGGTTTCTCATCCTTCCTCCTATCTCTCATTCCCAGAAGGGACAGGGCAGAGCTAGAAAGGGTTAAGGGACAACAACAGTGATCAAAAAGATGAAACAGCTTCCATAAGAGCATCTAAATTCCTTAGGACTGTTTGGCTGGGGAGAAACAACTTAATTTTGTACAGCTATCGTGGCTGGGGAAGGTGAAGTCAGTGACTCATTTCCTACAAAGGCTAGTGAGAGCTCAAATGATATTTTTCAGGGCTAGGTTGAAAAT
>NW_010388804.1:49198-51476 GCF_000710305.1 Buceros rhinoceros silvestris | reverse complement strand
TTTGATATTAAAATTGTACAGCTGTTCAGAAAGCTAATTAACGGAGGAAAAATCCACCAGACACTATATACATAAAGATAAGACTTCTCATTCAGGAATTTGCTGAACCATTAACGGCTCGAGTTGAAAAAGCATTGTGGGGGAGTACGGGCATATTCTGGCTTTGTTTTTATACCGCTGTCGAATTGGTGTTCCGCTTCTGGATGCATTTTTGATCTTTTTCAGTAAGCCATACTTAATCCCTCGTTTGCTTGTAGGAATACCCCGTACAAGGTTATAAGGGGTGCTGAGGTTAACTTGTGAAGTCCTTTATGCCCTGGTGTGTGGGCAGAGTCCATCATAATCTGCCTTCTGTTTCTCAGAGGCATAAATGTGGCTAGATTTTAGGTATGGAGAGAATGGTGCGGCTGCTACTGATATCTGGCCTCTCAAGAATGCAGCCGACTTCACCAGACCTTGAGGTAATGAGAAGAAAAGTGGCCTGAAATAGTAAATTATTGTTTTCTATCAACTGCGCACGATGTTGTGCCTCCGAAGGAGTGGGTGAAATTGTGCGTAATCATCTTGAAGAGAAAGTAGAACAAAAAAAAAATATTCTGAAATGTCCGTAAGGGAAATCTGGGCCCAGGGCTCATTTGAGGAAGGGTGAAAAATAAAAAGATTTAAAATCTTTTTTGTAGTTGGATTTTTTTAACTTATAACAAAATTAGATCTGCTCTAAGTGATAGTATCTGCAGACCTTACACTGTTAGGAATTGCAAGAGAAGTTTTTTAACAGCGCAGTTCTGTTGCCAAATTAGAGCTGGAATTTAAATTAGGAAGAGGTCCTCATGCACCTGACAGGTGGCCCTTTTCCTCACAGTTTCTGCTGGAGGTAGTGAGAACAAAATGCTGCTTCACAGTTTGCGCTTTACTGATGAGCATTTGACTTTCCTGACACCTTGATTTTTGAGGGTAGAAATGAACACACACCACTACCTTCTGCTTGCTGCCCGAGACCTTACAGGAATTATGTGCTTTTGGGCTCCTGGAATCAACATCCGACTGACCTCATGTTGCTGTGAATTGAATGACTGGAGTCTGATACCACTTGTTCTGCTTGGAGACAAGCCCTATTAAAAAAAAAAGCATGGACTGGGAGATAGAGACCTATACACTTAATCTGCCATTATAGGAAGAACAAAGAAATTATTTGGAGAGGAAATAGAAAGAAAAGGTTTCTTTGCCTAACCTTGGGCTTATCTCTTTCTCTTACTTTTTTTACCAGCTTCATATTTGTGCCAGCAAATGTATATTGCCAGCAATGTAACTCCTTCTCTGCACTTTGAATATGCCCGATAAATGTGAGGATGTACTGGCTCTAAATTAGTTTTGGTCTGGCTGGACCTCACTGATTCAGTTGTGACCGTGCAATGAGACACCAGCCAGTTACAGCTTTGTGGCATCAAACTTGGCAGTTTGGAATCTTTCATTGTGGTTTGGGCACAGCTAGTGGCAATAAACACCACTGTGGCCATGAGGAGAAAACGTTCAAGTCTGCTTGCTGGACATCGTGTTTGAGTCTGAGGTGGAAGGCAGGTAGCCTTTGCTCCTGAGTCTGGGCTCGGTCCTTCCTGGCACTTGGGAGTTCTTCCTGAATTCAATTAATTTTCTGAAGAGCCTCCTCTATTGAATTTTTTCCCTCTAACCACAGCCTCTGCTCAGCAGACTTAGTAAAGAGAAGGCAAAGAACAGCAACATCAGCTCCTTTTGCTGGCCAAAAATCACCCCTCTAAAGCAAGGGGTGAGGCGAGCAAAGAGATTCAGTTTACTTCTGTCAGCTGATTTTTGTATAACCCCAATAGGGCTTAATTTCACAGTGATGTTGGTTCGACTCATTTCATGACAACTGTTTTTTCAAGTTTTTAAAAGATGAGCAGTTCTAGGAAAGGTGCAGGGCTCTGACCACAAGCTGACAGGGAACAGGCTGCCAGAGCCCGAAGTATGAGCCCTCACTTGCCAATCCCCCACTTGTCCCTGTTGCTGTGATTGGATTATTTCATTGGATTATTTCCCAGACGGGCATTAATGTGTTTGTAGGGCACATTCAGTTAAAGGGTCAATGTTTATTAAAGCTGCAGATATTGCATTTGCTCCAAGCGTGTAATTAGAACAGCAGATTGCTCTCTGGTTTGCCTTCCTACAACAGGCTGTGTCATAAACCATCTCTGGATGATTTTCTCACCTGTTTTTGTCAAGAGCTTTGAAGTAGAATATATCATAGTTTCTTTATGAAATG
>NW_010388804.1:47305-49072 GCF_000710305.1 Buceros rhinoceros silvestris | reverse complement strand
AGTGTTTTTCAATCAAGCTAAGGTTTTCAGAGATTACTTGTACTGTAGGTGGGGAAATTCCGTATTCTCTCAAAGACATCTTCCTTGGTTTATGGATTTGTTGCACCTTTCCCCCTGCTCCTGCTGTTTAATTTGGGGGGAGAGGGGAGCCTTCAGTGAAATAAACACAAATTAGATATATAATTTCTAAATAGATGATACTGAACATAGCCATTCTTGCATAAAAGCAACATTCTGATCATATTGTGATTCAATCACACTTTTTAATCTTACCAATATCAGTAATACTTCCAGTATTTGGTAATGGAATTGCTCTTCCTAAAAATATCAATGGTGTCTTCTCAGGAAGATGCAGAATTATTTTTCTTACTTATCGTGTTTTATCTGATTCTTTTCTGGACTTTACGTTATACTTTAACATTGTTTCAGTTCAATGGTGAATGAAATTATGGTTCCTATATAACATGCATTATGTATTGGAAGTCAACCATTTGTCAGTAGTTTTAATAACATTAAGCAGTAAAATTTTAACAGTAGTCCAGGCATTAAAATGCTCTGTTCATTTGCTCCAAGGCACCATTTCTACCATACAACATCAGTGTTGAAAAGCTTTGTTTCCCTTATTCTATCTTTAGAAGACAGTCTCAGAGCCACATCCCAGGTTCAGCCAAGAAGAAATCTGCAGACCTGAGAAAAGAAGGCAGAAAGACTTCTTGGTTTTCTAAGTAACCTTTTGACCATATGTCCTTAAGAGGCTAGATCTCTTCTAAGAGCCTCTTCCAATTGTACCAGCTTAGCACTATTCCAGAAGCTTATGTCCAATCACCCTAAAAGAATCCTAATCGGGCCTTAGGCTAAAATGCTTGTTGACAGAAAAGCTGGACAGCCAGTGAGGTGCTGCATTTGCTTCAGCTGATAGTCTTGTCAAATAGCGGCATTTCCAAATTCTGGAGTGTCATGGAAAATCAAGGTCAGTCTTCTGCTCCCAGGTAGACTAACAAGTTAGGCTGGAAGTAAGTCTTAGATTGGAGGCTTGACTCATACGCAAGAGTTTGGATGTGCAAGATGAGCCTGGATGGACAACATTCAGGGATGATGCTTTGCATTAGACCTTTAAGGAGCAGCCTTCAGAGCTGCTCATACTGTCCATCCCAGGAGTATAGGACTTCTGATCCAGCCCTTCCTTCTTGGAGACCTGTGCCCAAAACAGCTCTCAAAACTCCTGTGCTGGAAAGGTCATTATCTTGGGGGGTGGAGCACAATCTTTTTCTGGGGGCACAGTGGAGTTTGTTGCAACCCAGAAAGCCTCTGATTTGCAGGGCTGAGGGTAGAGACTGAAGGAAGAGGTCTGCTCGATAAGAATCTTTTTCATAAGCCATCTATTTCTGATTTTTCTCACTGTTTAAGTTCCTGTGCTCCAGGAAGACAGCTTTTGGAAATCAGTGCTCCAGGAGTTCTGGGAATACTCGCGGAAAAAACTTGACCCACCTTTAAAATTTGACCCATTTCAGATTCCCATCACACCACTCCTTAAAACTTTCTCCTGCAGTGTAATTAGCAAGTCTGTACCAATGAGATTAGTGTTGACTAAAAAAACTGATAACTTAATGCCGGCTCTGTGTTCCCATCTGATGCCTCAGCTGGCAAGACATTCCTCTCTGTAGCCATCCCTCCTAGGATTAGTTAACAGCTGATTAAATCTCAGGAAAGCCCCTGTATCCTACGGCCTGGGTGTGAGCCATGCTCCCTGCAAGCAGGTGTGGGGGC
>NW_010388804.1:44021-47193 GCF_000710305.1 Buceros rhinoceros silvestris | reverse complement strand
GATGGAGGGTTATGTCTTTGCAACTGCGCAGCTTGTTTTGAGCAGCAGCACCAGAGCTGCAAACCACAGATGGCAGCAAGGGGTTGCAGATGTCTACATGAGGCTTAGTATCCCTGGAGCAGCTGCCCTGGGAATTTGGTAGATGTAGCATGGCTTATGTGTGCTGAGCGCTAGCCTTTAATCCTCCTGCCTTCACCTTATCTTTGCTCATTACATTATTCTTACGTTATTATGATCATTGCTAAAGCACTAACAATATGGCAGCCTGTTGGCATAGCCCTGTGTCCTGTTTTCTCTGGCCAAAGGTAGACTTCTAGACTCAGTTCATCACTGACAGTTACTTCTCTTGTCTTTTTTTGTCTCTGCTTTGCTTTCTGCTTTGAGCAGCATTGATTTCATGGATGTCCAAAGCCTTGTGCGGGCAGAGTAAGCAGCATTTCGAATGGTAGCCCCAGACACAAGAACATGATGTGAGGCTTTATCGAACTCAGTCCCTTTTGAATCTGTCTCTGAAGCCAGAAGATAACCTTGATGGAATACTTACATTTCGGCTGGGATTTGAATTATGTTTGGTTTTGCAGAGTGAAATTCAGATTATTCTTACACCTTTCAATTCCTTTTCCACTGCACTCCTTACGGTTCTTTCTTCCTCTGCTTGTCTGCTCACTTCCAAACTTGTTCCTCAAGACCCTCCACTCACCCTCTTTCCCACTGCATTTGATTAGTTGTTGATAAATCCTTTATCTCTTTCTCTACATCATCGTTAGTACTTTAACATTAGCACAGCGTGTACAATAACACTCCTCCTGATGCTGGAGCAAATCCTTCTCTCTGAAGCACCCATGTGGAATGTGGATTAGTACACACCCTGCATCTGAAGGCACCTGATCTCCCACTGCTGAATTCTACTCTCCAGAGGGAAGTGGATCTTGTTCCTGCAACGTTCCTGGTGTTGGGGAACTGACAGGCAGATTAGGCTCTATTACCGTGTGGAGGAGCTCACATGGGATGCTTCAACTGCTCTCCTGGTAGAAATTGCCATTTGGTGAGTTGTGTAAGCTGAGGAGCAACGGAGGTACAGCAGTGCCAGCCCAGCAGGAACCCAAGTGGATCTAAACCGATTCCAAACTGGGAGTTCTACAGAGATATTAACTTTGGCTCTGGCCCGAGGTGCAAAAGACCCTGTAATGGTGGTCACTGTGAGAGGGTTGTCCCCATTTTAAGCTCGTTTTGCAGTGGTTTTGGAATGAAGGCGATAACTGCTTGGGAACGGTGTGTATCTCTGAATCAGTGCTCTAGGGGAGGTCAGGAGGAGGAATAGATAAGGACTCACAGAAACAGCATTTGCTTATAATATTTATTTAGTGTTTTCAAATTCATTTGGGAGACAGGAAATATCAAACAGAGAATTTCAGAGAAATGAGAAGGATTTTATTTTAAATGTTTTGAATTCATGAGAAGTTCGGGCAAATGGGAGAAATGAAAGCTGTTCACAGACAGAATATATTGACTTGCATCAGCTAGAGAAGCTTGAATTACTGCTTGTGCAAAGCTGCAGGAAATGTTTGCAGGTGATGTTATTCTTCCTATTGGATGATTTCTCCCTGCTCTGCCTTCCTTTTCTCTCCTTCTGAGCTTTTTCCTTCTTATCTATATTTTCTTCTTGCTCTCAACTTCTCACTCTTTGCTAGGTCCCAGTTTTCCTCTGCCAGTCCCTCACCACGCTTTTCCTTCTACACTCCCCTTTTGCCTGTTCTGTTGCGTTTGCTCACTGTAATTTCTTTCCCATGTGCCTTTTTCTTTCATATCACTTGCTGCTTCCTTCTATAATTATTTAGCTCTTCATTTCCCTTTATATTTCTCTCTATTTCTCTCTTAAAGGACAAAAGTCAAATGGGAAAAGCAGCTCTGTTAAATATTTATGCTGCATAATGGGTTGCTTGCTGACTTATGTACCTTGGTGTTATCCTGGCAGAATCTGACAGAGGAGATAAAACAAGAGATGAAGGGGAGAACAAGGAGTGTTGACTGTCAAGCTCACCATGAAGCCACGGTGTAGTGAAGGGTATTAACCTAGCGCTTCTGTGGGATTCCCTTTTGGGTTAATCTGTGCTCTGACTTTTGCTCTGCAACTGTGAAATAAAGATTTTGGAATTTTTCCCCCTCAAAGAGGCAGAACAAAGACAAATATAGGTTTGAGGGATGATCACATGAATAAGGTAATGACCCTGTGTAGAAGAATGAAAACCAGTTAACTTCAAAGTGGCAACGGCTTGACAAATGCTTAAGCAGTGGACGAAGACTCGAATTCTTTTGAAACTGTATTTGAAATTAATTGCTAGCTCCTACAGAACACAATACATTTTATTTCCCATATGAGCTCTTCAGACAACTAAATTTCAGCAAAATATCAAAATACATTTTGAGATACATTCCCTTTACTCAAATTTGGAAGATAAATATTTTCTAACACCAATATATCATCCAGAAAACTAATCATAGTGCAGAAGAACTGGCAAAATGCTTTCTAGAAATCAGCTATCAGTTTTTGTAATGCTGTATTTCAGAAAAGAAATACTGAAAATTGAAACTTGATTTAAGCATTTGCAGGACATCTTATTTCTTCCATTTTTGTACAACTCCATTTCCAGAATAAGCAGTAAATGTGAAGCTAGTGTTGTACACGTAGTTCAGAATTCACTTCACAAAAAAATGAAGTGAATAATCAAGGGTGAAGAGTTGATAGCTCTTCTGACACACCCCTCATGTTTTAGTACCATCAACAGGGAAACCAGTGCAGGAAAAAGAGAAAAGATGTGATGCTGTGGAAAAGAACCTTCAGCTATGAAGCAAAGTGATGACCAAGCTTTGGTGTAAAAGTAAATTAAGTGTCGTTAATGGACTAGAGATGTTAGAGCCCTGGACCACCGCTCAGTGATTATCCTCCCACTGAGTCAGTGGGAGCGGGTTTTTTTAAGCTGTTGGAAGCCTTCATCAGTAAATGCTTGAAGTTCCTCAGTTTACCTACAAGAGGTGCTTTATTCGACCCTATATTTGAATTTCAGAGTAGTTCAGTTCCCTGCCAGAACTAGGAATTCAGGCTTTGGTGTTGACACTGCATTCTCTATAAGATGGGAGAAGCAGTTTGGGCGATGCCTGTGAAATTCCTGCT
>NW_010388804.1:35739-43926 GCF_000710305.1 Buceros rhinoceros silvestris | reverse complement strand
TGCAAAGAAACAGGTTCCTTTACTCCTACTTTTGCTGGCAGAACAAATGACGTTTGACTTCAAAAATATTGTTTTTCAGCAGATAATTTGTTCCTTAGAATTTTTATCATATTCACTACTGTTGGTTGTTTGCTTTCAGAATTAATTTTGATAAAGCACCATCATAGTACAATGAATAATCCAGGAGTGGCCAAAATAATAGATTAATATTTAGCCAGTGGTTTACTCTTCTAGCTTCAGTGATTCTAATGATGGGTAGTATAAATTTAATGACAAAAATTCCTGATAGTCATTATAGAGATAAATACAGTGCCTCCAGGTTCATCATTTATAGTAATACCACCCTTCTGGATTCTCTGAACATATTCCGTAGATGGTATTTTAATGACTAATAGAGATGGTTGCAAATATTTTATGTACATTATTAATAGAATTTAGCCATTGGAAAGTGTTCAGAAATAAGTCTGTATCTAAAAATACGCTATTGTGTGTTTTAGGAAATGAAATCCAGTGAGTCAGCCGAAATCATGAATATTTATTTTTGTCTTTATCCGGTGCTGAGCACCAACTTCAGGCTTGAACTGTAGGGTGTGTAAGTGTCTCTCTGCCTTTGTGAGCTGGAAGGTTCGTTTAATCTTGACCCCATAAGATGTCTGGCCATGGCTTTAAAGGGAAGCTGACACAGCTTTTGTGTCCCACAACAATGGCACACTTCAAAATTGCTCAGTGCTGCCCACAAAAAGGGAACCTTGAAGTATGTTTTCTGTCAATCTAGTGGCCTCTGAGTGAATTCTCGAGGCCTTGCACTCAGGTGACTTTCCTTTCACTTTTCTGCATTTACAGTTGTACCTGTGTCAGTCATAGTCTGTGCTGTTCGCTGATGCTAACTGAGATTATGTAAATGACTAAATAAGGACAATAATAGCACATGTCTTAAAACATGAATCATCTCCCCATGTAGGAAAAAGCTTGCATAAACGAAAGAGCATGATTGCGGGGTGGAATGACCATCTTTGGCTTGAAAGGAGTAGGCACTGGCTTCTTGAAAAAGCTAAGAAGAAAATCCTTCTAAAGCCAGCTTTGAATCACACTGATGAACCAGGAATTCCTAAAACTACCATAAAATGAAGTGCTCATTCCATTTCCAAGCTATCCTCAACAGCAAACGCACTGAGGCAATTCCATGAATTTCTGAAGAGTTAGAGACAAAACACATTAAACAAAAGTAGGAGAGGGAAAAAAGGTAGTGAATTGTATGCGGGGAGGTTTTGAGCAAAGTGGCTGCAAGAATTTTTACAGAACTCCTTGGACTACTTCCCTTTGTCCTCAGATTTAAACAGAAGAAAAGAACAAATACTGTTCCTGCGTATTTGCCTGTGAAACTTCTCCACACAAGGTAAAGATATCCTTTCACTGACATCATCCAGGTAATAATATCCTTCTGTCTCGGTCAGAGGGGTAATAACAAGCTTTCAAGTACTTTGAGTAATGTATTTTTGACTTTCTACAGAAAGACTCCTTAACACACACCTATTTCTTCCAGTACAAATCTCTAAATCAGTACATTAAACTGTTATGGATTCGAATGCAGAATTTGACTCATTGTACCTAAGAGGCTAGTTACTTCCTCAGTTTTCTTAATCTGAGAATTAGACAATCTGTGGTTACAAACATTTCGCTACTCTTCCACATGTGACAAGGATGCACTGGGAGACTAAGGAACGCAGTGTCACACGAGCTTATCAGAACTCCTCTCTAGGTTCCATTGCGTGTTATTTATCACTCGGCAAATGAGCCTTGAGAGGTCACCGTTGCTCACGCAGGACAGAAGCATTAATGCCAAGATACTACATAGAAAAACAGTTCGACCCAGTTCCTACCAGGCTTTTTACTCTGTAATCCAGTCTTACGCTGACATGCAAAGGCTTCTTCATACGCTGCAGAAGAAGGTTGTGTCAAATTGTTCATTACGAAAACGTAAACTTCATTCTTTCCAATCATTGCTTTAATCACCTCATAACGCAGCTTTAGCACAATAAGGTGATATGTATTCATCGGCGTAGTCTGATTAGATTGCTTCTTGTCATAACGCTTTATCACTAATGTGAAATACATTGCCACATTGATATTTATTAAGCCAACATCTTTTAAAGCTGAAGATCTAGCAAGTCATACAGGAAGTTTACTGTGTGATGTTTATTGAACTTGATTTACTTCACTGAGCTTTTAATATAATCAGATAAAATACAATAGTCAAAGAATTTCCTGCCTAGGAGGGTAAGTGAACTGCATATTAACTTTTTCATGCTACCAGTGAGACATCTTGTAACCCGACCAATAGAATAACTGCATTGCAGAGGCATGAATCTTAGGAATTAGACTTGCAGAAAAGCTGCAGTCACCAGCTATGGTTTCTTTTGGAACAAATTTCCTTTTCCATGACAGTGAGCTGTTAGAATGTCTATTTGACTGTATTCCCTTTGGAACTCATAACTACAGGCTCGAAGCTGTTGTGAAGTGAGTTCTGGTTTTGCCTACTGATTTAAAATACTAGTAGTAGAAAGTCAAAAATGAAGCTCACTGATTTGTTCCATTCACGTGGTGAATTATGTTCTGTCAATAAGGCAAAATTGTATTGGATCCGTTTGCAAGGATAGCGCTCTCAAACTGGGCATGTCTGGGAGGCTAGATCTGATAGCTTTGAGACTGAGCAGTATGGAACCCTGAGAGAAACTCTGGTTAAATGGGTGGGATCACTCTGGTAACCGTTTTAGGATGTGCATGTCACATAAGAACAAAACCATACAGCATTAGTTGAAAATTCTTCATGCTGAACCATCCCCAACACCTTCTTTGCTCTCAGCTTTTTAAATCGGGGTAACTTTTTACTTCTTGGCTATGAAGGTTATTTTTCAATTTGCCTAGACAGGCGCTTTTACAGTTAAAGCCCGAATCTTGTAAACATTTAAGCATATGCTTAATTTTAGCTAGTGAGAAAATCTTACTTACCTACTACCAGGGTAAAGGTATTTATAAGATTTGGGCCTTCTTTGGCTTTCAGGAAATCTTTTTATACTCCTTCAAGTACTTCAAGCAGCCCTGTTATGGAGCAAACTATGCCTGCAAGGCTACAAAGCAAACCCAAAATAAAAACAGAGATATCTGCACATGTCTCAAAGAAGGATAGTTTTTTCCATTTAAGTTTTAAATGGAAGAGAGAAGGAAGAAGAAAAGTCATAGCAGCACCAGTTACACTGCCTGTTAAACCCATCAACAGGGCAAAATGTGGGATGAACACAGCCATCAGGAGAGTTAACAGGAGAAATGAGCTTCTTACACCCAGGGTGAATAGCGGAGACACGTAATTGTAGTGGTTGATTCTAGAAACACAAGCACACACAACTTCTGTGGCTGCAAAAAAGGGCAAAGGGTAAGAAAAAATAGCCTTGGTTAAGAGACACAAATTCACCAGGGTTTGAAGAAATGGTGGCAGGTTGTCAGTAATGACTTCCTTTGTCTCTTCCCCCCAGGTCAGGAATGCAGCCAGTGCAAAGGTTGTTTTCAAGACACAAGCGAAAAAGTGAGTCCAGTTCAGCATGCATCTAAATTCCCCTGGGTTTTCCATGTTACCTTCAAGAGCGGGAAGAAATATTTGTGAGGTGTAACTGAAAATGATCACCCCTACAGAGACCAAGAAGTCCTCAAACTCAATGGAGAGTCTGAATGTTGCCCAGGACCAGTGGTGTATTTGCGTGAGGCAGTAAGTCATCACTACAAGGATGGTGATGAAATGGGCCAAGGAGCAAAGCTGGCTGAGTTTGGAAACAGTTTTGAGAGTCTTGATAAATACACAAGGCAGCAGTGTAACAAATACAATTACACACCACGTCTTCTCAGTCATCGGGACATAGGGAAAACTATGTGACAGCAAGTTCCCGCTAACAACCAGATACAAAACACATGTCATGATCAGTTCCATCACTTGAGTCACATTGACAACTATGCCACCCAGTCTGGGAGACAGCTTTCTGCAGCAGGCGTTCGCAATATCTTCATACGTGTCTCTCACTCTAAGGAGCTGCCCATCTTCATTTTCTTCATACAGGCAAGCGATCAGAATTTTACCTGTGTAACAGCATAATCCTGCAGCCAAGATAATAAGCAACAGGCCACTGTATCCACTGTGGAGAAGAGCGTATGGCAATCCTAGGACAAATATTCCCTGAAGAGGAAAAAAAGACAGACAAGCTAGTACAAAATCCCTGAGGCAAAACCTGCCCTCCCTGTTGATCGCTGCTTGCATCTCACTGCATGGTGGAAGTCCTGCTACATTCAACCACGTAAGTAACGATCGTGAGAAATGTGTTTGTTTGTGATAAATGACATTATCAGCAAAAATAGCTGTTCCTGTCGTCACACCTGTAACGATAAGCTAGGAAAAAGAGAGCGTGACTGGAAGATAGCCAGGTTCCTCGTTAATATTTAACGCTGGGGTGATTAGAAGCACACTTTAGAAGGTTCATAGGCAATTATTCAGTCAATGTGCATATTAATGACACAGGTTCAATATCAGTAAAATTCAGTGATGGTGGCATCTTCATTCAAATTCAAATAGTTCCATTCAAATTAAAAATCAGCACTGTAGATAGATGCAGTAGTGACAATTCCTTGCAGTCTAATAACTGTGAACATTCCTCTGGAAAGAAAGTGGCATCAGAGTGACATCAGACTTTGCTTGTGTTTCCTCTGTGGCTTCTCTGTGCCTTAATGCAGCCTTCGCCTTTAATCATGGAATCACAGAATCATCGGGTTGGAAGAGACCTTTGAGATCATCAAGGCCAACCGTTCCCCCTGCACTGCCAGGGTCCCTGAACCATGTCCCTCTAAGCCCACTGCTAAAGGGATTCTTCTCACACCTGAGATTCTACAGTGTGCAAACTCCTTTAGGTGCTTTAAAGTACAAGTAAAGCATATAGATATACTCTTCTCCAAACAGTTTCTGAAAGGAAGAGAATTATACGTGTTTTAATCCAGAAAAAAAAAGTGGTATTTTACTTTCACAGAGCGCTGTGTGTATTTCTTTGTCTTTTTGCTTTTTTCTTCTCTATATTTAGGACAAACGACACTTATGTAGTTTAATTTCCATCAGCACAAACCCAACAAAACCCTTGAACAATAGTTATTCATAAAAGATCCAATTTAGCAAAGATGCTTCTGTGACATTTCTCTTTTTCTGCTACAAAGCTGAAATTAAGCAATGCACATTAGTCAGACTGGTTGGGCATTTTTGTTCGTGATGACTGAAGAAAAGCAGGGAGGGAACAAAATACAGTTTAACTAGTTCTACAGAAATTTTTCCTTCACTATTTCTTGCAGCACTGGTGACATGATGAGATATGGGTATTTGTGCTCACATTTTTATTCCTGCCTGACAGAAGGACTTGGTTTGGATTAAACCCCTCAAAACTCTATTTCTGACCAGACCTGTGCAACCCCATCTGCTCTGCAAAGTCCGTGAAACCCTGGCAGACACAGCCTCCTCGTAGCAGTGACCCGTTCTTCTTCCCTCACTTCCTGAGTGGGTAAAGCCACTGACCGCTTTTCAGGAGCCAGAGCAGAAGGGGTGAATTTAACAGTCTAAATCTTCATTTCAGACTTTTCCACCCAGCAGAGTTTCAATGAGGGCCAGAGTTCTTCAAGTACCTGGGTGCCTGTCTCAGCTTTGCAGGGTTTATACCTAGCACCCCACTTCCGAGTGGTACAAGTACTCCCAGGTCTGATCCACGAGGAGGGCTCTCAAGAGAGGCAATTTTCCAAACCTACATAATCACCAATATATAAAATATATTCTCCTTTTTTTAGCCACAAAAAAAAAAGCAGTCCTTTTTGGGCAGATTGTGAGATGAGCATCAACCAGAAAAGAAAATTTAGAAGTCCTTAAATTAGAGCAGCATTTTTGCTGGAAGTCAATAAGGCATCTCTCGAAATGAAGATTATCTTCAGCTTTCAGCTGAATTAGAGCTGGATGAATCATATGAAATACACGATCTGGTATATTTTGATTAAAAAGGTCTATGCCTTTATGTACTGGAACAGGAGTGCCTCAGTTATTGTTACTCATATAATAGTAAAAAAAAAAATTATTGACTAGATCCCTTTTCTGGTTGTTTGCAGTCATTTCGTTTACAGCAATGGTTTTGTATAAGTCAACCACGTCGCTTGTGGTACTGGTCATGCAACTCTCCTCGCTCCAGTGGCTTTGTTCCATTCTAATACAGCTCTCACACCCAGTTGGCTTGTAGTGTAATTAGCATTTCCTCTGTATATGAACTTCACAGAAGTGTCCAAAAGTTTGCCATTTCTACCATCTGTCAGTCTGCTTTCTTAACAAGACTAGATATCTGGTTGTATCCAGACCGCAGCTCACACACACATAACAGGAGCTTTCGATGGCATTTTCCACCGTGGCTTTGACGGACAAGCTAGGTAGCTGCCTGAAGAACAAAAGCTGATTTCTTTCCTATGAAAACAGTCCTTGGAGAACATTTACACAACATCTTGTTTAAAAGCATCACAAATAAACCAAGTCTATGTAAAAATCAGGAAGATAAAAGCCATGGAGTCATCTTCCACATTAACATGAGGACAATGATGTTTCTTCAGTTCCTTGCAGTCTGCAGCAAGCTTCTCATTAGTTCCATGCAAGCATTATTTTTTTTTTTGCCCCTTAACCTGCATTTGGGAGTTCAGATGGTATCTGCTGCCCCAGATGGCTTCTGCCCTGCTGAATTGAGTCTATTCATGTTTATATGAGTGGCTTCAACCTAAACCAAACCAGTAGTCTTTCAGATGTTACCGTATTAGACAGCCCCTTACAATCCTCCCCACAGATACCTGCTTTTCCATGCTTAGAGAGTTTAATCAGAGCATAACAGAATTCTAACCTCTAACATCTCCTTGCTGTTGTTTATATCAAATAATTTTATCTGGAACCTAAGAGAGACCACAGGATGATAGAGGTGGGGTTTTTTGGGGGGTTGATTTTTTTTTCCATGTTCTGAATTTAGGCTTTATTAAACAAACTCATTTTTGCACTATAAATGTTCTTTCCTATAATTAGGTATCAGTGCCTGCCAATTTCAGAGTTTAGAATTTCCAAGTCGAACCTCTCTACAGAAACTAAGTTTTCATTTCAGCTGATGTCTTTGACATCTTTTTCCCGGAGTTTCTAAACTTGAGCATTTAGGTAATAATAGAAAGCAAACATTGTAGATGTAACCGGTTTTGCAGCTTTTTGGGTACAAACGTGGTTTGTGGAGAGAACTGGGAGAACAGGGAACATGCCAATACAGTCGGTATGCATGTGCTGAAATGACAGTGCTTTTCCTGCCTTGCAGACATGGTTTCACCATTAAACAGAAAAAAAAAAAGTTTTATGTTTCAGCACATTGTCAGCGTTCTATAATCTAGCCAAAAATTAGTGATGGCCTCAAACTCAAAGAATGAAAGACTCTGTCAGACTTCAAAACCCATTTTGCATTTGATCTTCTGTTCTTACCTTTCCAAAAGCAGGAGTTTGTTAGGACCAGTTCCTGAACCTCACCAAACGTAAATAGTTTCAAAGAAAAGGATAAAGAAAATTGATCATTAATAAGGACTTCTTTTGCTGTCAATATAATAACAATAGAGGCACGGAGCTGTGTTGTGTTTTAAAGCTGCTCAGCAACCTTAGAGCATTACCTCAAGTGCCTTCTCTTGGAGAACTTCTGTTGCATAAAGAAAGAGGATGTTGCTGAAGGTGCCCCTCTCTTGAGGAGTGAGTGTATGGAGAAGGGAGACAGAGCGTGTCCGCACGTCACTGGTTATTTGCCAGTGGAAGAGGGACGTGGGGAATTCCTCCACCGTTTATCAGTGCACGTTTGGTCTAGCCTGGCCCCAGCACTTGCTTTTATTGAGTGTTCCGATCCTGTATCCAAATTACAGCACAGACAGCCTTAGCTGTGAGGCATCAATTACAGATGAGCAGCAAAAGGGTCTGTTTGTGAAGTGGCCGCCTGGCTCTTAGCTTTAGCTTGCTGTCCGGGAAGTGTTTCTGTCTGGGTGGTTTTATTCCTATCCGCGCTAGTGCAAAATCCAATATGTTAGCTCTAAATATGCTGTTTTAAGGCAACCTGTTTACAAAAAGAA
>NW_010388804.1:13598-35496 GCF_000710305.1 Buceros rhinoceros silvestris | reverse complement strand
AAAGAGTGCTCACAAACTTGGGTACAGGGGAGATGGAGGTTTTGGAAGAGTTCTCTATCATGGCGCAGCTTCAGCCGGTGTGTTATGTGCCATCACTCCACTGACCCTGTACAGGGAGGGACCCCAAGCTTGCTCAGTGGGCGCAGAAAGAAAAAAGGGCTGAGCTGGTGATCAGCCTTCGAAGAAATGGCAAGGATATGTAAGGAAGGTCAGTCTCGGCTAGAAGCTAATTATTAGCTGTAGCAGAATAATTCCAAGAGGAAACTACCACCAGAAATTACCCACCCATCTACAACAGAAAACAAGCAGATCAGGTTTTCCAAATTACACCTGCACATTAAAACATTTTTGCATTTGTTAATGCTTTGACTGCAATATTTGAACTACGTGGGAGTGTTGCCCATACCAGCAAGGCTGGCTACTTCTTTAAAAATACTAGATACCTGGGTTAGCGTAGAATGCAAAAAGCGGGCCTTCCACACTCATACCACCGTTCGACACCGCTTCGCCGCAGAGCAAGCACCTCCCCCAAGGAATAAAATGTGCGTAGAAAAATGTATAGGTGAGCACAGCCAAGCACTCAGAGAAAAGCAAAGTTCCTTGATGTTTGGTTTGAAGGCACTTTAGTCCCAGGTAAGGTGCTTCATTTCATAGTCTGTTTTAGTCTGAAATACGACACTTTGAAAAACAAAGCAGACTGAAAGGTAATGAAAAAGTAAAGAAGATCAAATCATGATCAGAGTTGAGACATGTTAAAAGACAATGAAATAAAATGAAGTAAAAAGCAATGCTAAAAAAAAGAGAAAAATTTCACTGTATGACTTCATCAGATGGAAAAATAACTTATGACATCAAGAATTTAACGGAAGCTGATTCGGTTACTCCAGCTCTCCTCTATGCAGAATACACGCTAATACGTCAACTGCTGAATTAGCTCCGATGGCCTTTCTCACCCTCTGTCGCCACTCCGCTGGAATGGTTCATTTTAGCCTCGCTGTCTTCCCAACTATGCATTTGATTCTCTGTGTGAACACGGGTTAGGCACAGAAACTGTACAGAAAAGCCTCCTGCGTGGATCTTATTGGAAGAGGAGATAAATTTAAGAACTCTGCTTTTCAGTACATGTCTCCAAAATATATAATTATGTTGTTTAGCACTTATCAGAAAAGTTATTTATTTTAAATGACTCACCGCAAGCCTGAGGTATTTACATGAAGATACAACTTTATTAGCATGAAATGAAAAGCTAGAACAAATCCCTTAATCTCATGCCATGGTGACAGAGCTACTTACTTGCTGACCTCCATAGTCTTTTGCCTTTCTCCGCCACCGCTGTGATCAACGGTGATTTTGGATCTTCTTCCAGATCACTGTTGACTGCATTGAATAATACTGAATAATTCTACTAGATAACCTCCTAACCCTACTAGAAACTCATTCCTTTGGCAAAAGATCCACGCTGACAGCTATTTTTTCGAGATCTGTCACTTAGGCAGTTGTTAATCCATTTAAGATGTATTCTATTGTTGCACTAATTTTAAAATCAGAATATTGTGTATTAATGTGTCAAAATTCCTTTTAAAAGTCTGAATGTATTATTTATCTTTCACTGCCTGTATTACAGTCTCCTCAAAGAATTATATCAAGTGTGTTTAATAAGGACTCTAAGGACTGTTCTCCAAACCCACAATGATCGACACTGATTATATTCCTATCTTTTCTGTATCAATTAAAGGCTGTATTAACAATAACATTCTTTTTCTCAGAATTGTTGTCAGACTTCCCGGGTCAGGATTTAACTGGCTTTTTACATATTGGAATAACCACAATTTCCTGAAAATTCCACATGTAATAGTGCTTGAATGAGAGTATCACCAGGTCAGACGTATCTTTTGGTGTGTCTCCCAAGAGCAAACTTGCTGGGCATTCTGCTTTCAAGCTGTGAACAGGGTATGTCTTCCCATCCGTCTTAAATACTCCATAACTGTACTATCGGATAGTTAATTGTCTGCATGCGGCGCTCTAGCAGCGAACACATACCTTCCCTTTTAACTTTCTTGTGTTTGTGGACAAGCATACAGAGTCACAGATACAGACGCATGCTGCCATTCGTACTTCATTTATACCACTATTACTATTTCACATTTTTACGCTAAACCTAGCCTTTTTTATCAGCTTCCTAAAAATTGTTTTCTTACTCTCCTAATCCCTAGGAGACACGTTTGTGCCTGGTGTCTTTGGGTTCCCATATATCTTTGCTACACTTCATAGTGTATAGTTCATATTAATTACTCTCACCCTTCCTTTCTCCCTTTTGCTACTTAAAAAAAAAATGTTTGATACATTCCCTTCACACCTGAAGTAGGGGGGGGGTTAACACATAGGCGTGCTATTTTTCAATTATGAGACATGGTGTCTGGACAGCTCATAAATTCTTGTTGAACAACTTTCACATTTGGCTGTCTATATTTATTCTTCCTAAACAATCATCTCTTGTAATTTTTCCCAGGTTTGTAAAATTCACTCTTTTGAAGTACCAAGTATATCTATTACTGTCCCCTGTTTTCCTGTAATGAATGCAATTAGATTCACTGATCTGTTTATCTTTATTTGATGGAATAGAACTACCTTATGCTAAGCTCAATAACTTTTTTGTCAGATAATTATCATCTATCATTTTTAGAAACCTTATTTTTTTTACTACAGACTGCATAAAACCTCCAATAGAAGTCTTTAAAACTGCAGTCACCAAGACCAAAACCATTTTTCTTTCCAGACACCACCTCTAACTCAGATAATCATGTCTAGCATAAAGTGCCACCCTCTCTTCTAACTACTCTTTTTTCGCAGAGTTGTCCCACCATGTATTTGCAACACCAGCTCTATCCTGTTTGGTGTATCAGTTACATCCTATTTCTCCTCAGCAGTAAGAATTGCTGGTTCCCTGGCTGGCTATGCAGAACACTGGCACTGCTCTGCGGACACCAGCAAAGGAATTCATTTGCTTTCCCGCTTGCTTCGCAGTTTGTTTGCAGCTCAGCTGAGTTTGAATTAAAAAATTCTGCAAGCCAGCTTGTGGAAAACTCCAAGCGTTGTCCATGGCCTGTGTGACCTTAGCAGCAGCTCCATCTCCTTTGGAGATGGCAGTGAAAAATCTTACTTTAACTTCAAGGATGGTTGAATTAGACCCTAGCAATCTTGTTTCTCCTGATTTTCCTTATTCTTTCTCTCTGCCAGTGCCAGCCTGTTTTAGCTGCAGGGAGGAAAGCAGTGAAGGCGTTCATCCTGTGATTACTGCCTGCAATCACCTCAGATACCGAGAGAAACTTGGAAGGGGTTGTTCTGTCAATCCTTCAGGTCCCATGAGCAGATGATAAGGCAGACAGACTGCTCAGGAGATGCTGCGATAAGACAAGCAGGTAAGAAAGTTGCATGGTCTGCACTGCAAAATGTACCTGTCCAGTTGACTGACAGAACACACTGATTTTGTTTTCCTTGTAGTTGCTAAATTAGTTTTAAGAATCTCCTAAAGATTAGGAAAGAGACGGGAGGAAAGAAAATGTCTCAACAAAAAAGCTATTGCTGCTATTGAGTGTGACAGCTGATCCCATTGGCATTGGTATTTGTTTAAATACTTGTTCTAAAACTGAAATAATATGCTTAGTGCTTAATTCTGCATGGTTTGATGGAAAATGTTAGTTTGCATAAATTCAGAGCTGTCTGCAAGAATGCACCGAATCACACAAAGTAAATCTCCCGAGCAAATTACCTTTCAAGAAAACATTATTTTGCTTGGTCCCAAAGGAGAAAGCAGGCTTTGCTAAAAGAGCGAGGGCTTGTATTATGTAGCAGGGAGGAAAAAGATAAAAATGTAAGGCAGGCAAAACCAAAGCAAGCGTTCTTTTGGAAGTTAGTAGAGGTGAGCACCAAGGACTCGCCGCTGCTTGCTGGTTTCTCAAGTCACAGCCCATCACGGATTTTCAGGTTTTTACCTGAAGGCAGGCAAGTACTCAAAACACCCAGGAAAGCCACAGGCAAGTGTGTTGCCATGAAACAGTGGTCAAAAGAGCTTGAGGGAGGTAGAGAGGGGACTTTGGGAGACTACAAGCAAAGCAGTGGGGAGTCAAATATCTTCGCTTGAGCGTGCACCACATAACAAAAGGAAGAGGTAAAGCACACAGAAAGTTCAGCCTCAGGCTGGGAGGAAGCACTTGGTTTGTTAGGAGCCGTTCTGGAATGCCGCCTCTATCGGACAAGACGCAGTTCTTGTTCCTTCTAAGAAGTAAGGCTGAAGAGGAAATGAAGAAACCAAACCCATATTGCGAAGAACGTTGCACTGAAACAAACCTTATGCAGCTCTGAGAGGTGAGATGGAAGTTGAGTTACAGCTTCTGGAAGCTGTGTTGTACTTGTGGAAAACCGGCATAGGTTTGTTGTGACTGCACGCAGAATAAAAGGTGGATGAAGCCTCCCCTGGCTAATACCACCCTCTTCTCTCCTCAGTGCAGACCCAAGCACCAGTTTTAGGCGGACTCTTACTTAAGCTGTCACAGCTCCCAGAGCTCGGCGTACGAAGGTGAAATTTGTCTTAGAGCACTGCCTGGAGACCATAGAGTTAACAGCCTGGGTGAGAGACATCAGTAGTGGTAGAGCATTACTTTTGGTCTCTAGGAATTAGTGAGCTGATACGGAGCATCCTAGTCTATTCTTCTGGAATATGTGAGGAAAGATGCTGTCGTTCAATTAGGCTGGGTATGGAGAGCAAATCTCGACTGCTGCTCCTCTCTTAACCTCAGTTAAAACTTCGTGGCAACCCCAGAGGCTTCTACCTTTAGGATAACAGAAACAACAACTGATTTTACTGCTGGCATTCATCATGCGCAGATACAGAGGAAGTTGAGGTTGCAAATGAATTCCTGTAATGGAGCTGTCTCTTTCCCATAATGACATAAAAGATCATCAGTCTTAAAACTCAACAGAGTAGAATAATTTCTCTAATTTCGAGTAGATTTAACAAACATCCCCAAATGTGCGTAATTAATAATGAAGAGGAAAACCTGAAGATCAGACGAGGAACACGACTGAGTTTGCAGGCATGCCCTGGGTACTCAGCATAAAAGCAAAGTTAGTTAAGTTCTCCTTTAAAAAAAAGAGTTAAATCCTGAATGTAGTTGTGCTTTGTGCAACCAGACGTATGGCCTATGGAATGCATGCTGAAGATGTCTTTTTAAGGTCTCTAGATGTAAAATACTTCAAGTATTACTGCTATTTTTTGTTAATATTTTTATTTTCCTGTTTTTTAAAAATTTATTTTCTTGGCTGGCAGCCACACTGGGAAGACTTGGAGACAGGATGCTGCCTGGAGACAGCAGCTGAAGATCTCTGGATGAACAAACTGGGGGCTTTGGTTATACTTTACCTTTACAAAGACCACAGTTTATTAACTTGTCTGTATGGATAGAGATAAAACCATTTCATTATTTAAAAAAAGTTAAATAATTGCTTTTAAAAGATTGTCTATTTAAAAAAAATTTTTATAATTTCTTTTTCTTAACCTGAGCCCTTCTGAGAGTGCAGGGAAAACTTCCCAGCCCTGTTGGACCTCTCCTGTGTTCATACTTCAGTGTTGAGAGCTTGAGTGATTTTGTATTTGGCAACTGATTTTGAGTGAATTTAGTTTCAATTCCTTTCTCCTAAATCACTTTCACTTCTCACAGTCAAAGTTCTAGCCAAAATCCCCATTTATTCAGGAGGTGAAATTAACGGATCTTAGGTGAAAATTGAGTGACAGTTACTACAGTGACCAGTAACTCTTTTTGGTACCCAAGGAAGCGATCGCTTCTTGGCATCTCTGAATTGGATTCTCTCACCTAACTTCTTCTGTCTAAGCCAGACATTTAATGAAGGAGCAAAAAGCAGCAGCAAAAACATCTGTGACAAATAACTGTAACTACAGGCATAAGGTAGGAATGAGTAGAAGGCTAGAGGGAAAGCATGAATTATGCAACTTATTATCCTTTCTGACTAGGAGAAGAGACTTTCAGGGGTGGAGTGGCAGCTTCTCACAATTTAGGAGCTAGTGAAGCGTCTCTGAAATCCCATCCAAGCAGCAGAGGGAAGCCTACTGTATTGTGCAGGAATTTTATTTTTCACTCACTTGAGCTGACAACAATGAAAAGAACAAAGGGAAGAGCTCTGAGAGCAGCTGACTTTCTGGCAAAAGGGAAAACAGGCAGCTGGGAAGCAAAAGCAACAGGAGCGGGAGTGCAGAACTCCATTTTAAACTCCAGATCCCAATTAACGCTTAGAAGATGAAGCCCCTGGAGGGAAGGCGGCTGGGGAGATGGCATTTGGAGTTGCAGAAATCACGCCGGCAACCAGACAAAAGAACGGCTTTAAAATTGAGTGAGACAGGCTAGACCTCAGTGCCAACTTCAGAATCTGATACTAACAGTAAAAGGAGAGAAATAAGTCATTATGAAAGAAAAAAATGATATAAATAACTTCCTTATAGAAGAGACATAATATATCTTGTATCATACAATTCCTATACGGATTTATTTTTCTTCAGGTTTCTGTAGAACTATTTGTATTTCCTAAAATATCCAGATGGAGTTTGAAATAACCAAACTCGAATAGGTTTTAGAACAGAAAAAAAAATCCTCTGCTTATCAGTGAGCAACCGGCCTGAATCAAACATGTTTCTAGAGGGCAAAACAGAGCAACAGAAAGAAGTCTCGTGAATGGAATTACCCAGGTACAGGAAAGGCAAAAGCTGTCACCACCACTGCAACAGATAACATAAAAGAACCAAAAATGTTCGCTCTAGGGACCTACAAAACATTGTCTGCTGGTGCTGGTCTTGTGTCGGTTCAAGAACCGGACTGACAGAAATGATAGCGGATAGCAGAACACGTGTGTGTGAGCTGAAGTGAATGTTTCCTCGCTTTGACTCACATGTTTACGTTTTTGAGAAGTAAATATTAAATTGGAATTTTTTTTGTTAGCTATTTAGTGAACACAGCGTTGTACATATGGCAAAACTAGCGCTGCTGGCCAAGAATCCAGAGAAAACACGGTTTCCAAGAAACACGGGGCGTGTGGGGAGAAGAGGGAGAATAGATGCAAATAGAACTCGGTTTCTTTTATTTGGCTTTGAGGGCAAAACATTTTATGCAGCTTACTGCGCTAAAACGAGGCTACACTACATCATCTTCGGTGCTGCGTGCGACCAGCGTTCAGGGCTTTTTCTTTCCTCAAACAGCTCCGTTTGCTCAGTCAGACAGAGCTCGTGCTGTTTCAGCCAATCTCCTGCTGTCGGGAATTACCCACATTGAAGCAGGTTTATGGATCATGCGGACGAAGCTTTACCGCCTGAAGTCCGCTACCAGAACGTGACTCCTGCTGATCCCTCAGCACGGTGTAGTAATTCCGATATCCTTTACCTTCAGCACTGGATTTTCACATACACCTGCAGACGTTGAGCTTGTCAGCCTTCACTCCCTGATGAACCCTAAAGCTCACGCTTGCTTTTGATAAAAGAAATCAGCTCCCTTCTGAGAATTTGCTAATGGAAGCGAAGGCAGTTTATGAAAAACATGAAAGGAATGCAATCTGACAAAATATTTGCCTTTTTGCCACCTATCGCTATGTTCTTGCTACCTGGGGACGAACGTCATCTTTGGAGGAGTTCTATGTCTAAAGACAGTTTATTAAAGCAAATGTGCTGAGGTTCCACACCTCCTAAGTTTAAGAATAGGGACAGAAAGAACATTTATAAGTAGAATGTTTTCCAGCAGTGGTAGCTGGTCAGTGGCATGTGCTGCAGAGGCACAAGCGTGCAACTGATCTCAGCCACAGAAGACTGGTAGATAACATTAATAGGTACTGCGGGCTTTGTGTTGAAAGGTAGCTGTCAAACACCGTATCACAACAATAAAACAAGCAGCTCGAACAGATACAGAAATTTGAAATTGCCTAATACCATGTCACCTGCTGTGAATTAAAAAAGGAGAAATTATACCATCTGTTTTCTTTCAGCTTGTTAAAAACGCTCTCAGGGACTGAGGAGACCAAAAAGCGTGGTAGATTAATTTGATTTTAGCGTAGTGGGAAAGCTATTCCTTTCACCTCAGGGAGCTGGAGATCCTTGCTCTGCAACAAGCCATGGTGCGTTGGGTTCTCCCTTGGAATAAAGTGATGGTTGCTGTGAAGCAGCTGACTGTTACTTGATCCTGTTTGGTAACATTTACCATTTCAAACGGTATCATTTTCATAATGCCGCTATCCACCTATCTTTGGTACCATGGTTCTGCCATTCTCTTCCTTGACTATCCGAATCTTTAAGATGGAATGCCCATTTTAATGGCTCAATATTCTAAAGCGACTCTTATCACATTTATTCTCTGATTTATCATGTGCTCAGCCCTGAGGATGGGTCTCAATAGCTAGGAGAATCTGTTCTGTATAGAAAGAAGAGAGGAAATTGAATCAGATGTCAAGCTGATTTATCTCACGCCATGTTTAAATAACCACTACTTTGTAAAATTACTTTCTGTAAAATAGGAAACATTTTGACACTTACTTTCAAAATGATTTTCGTTATTGGAGCACCTGGAAGTCCTTGATGGGAATTCCATTGTGCAGGGCACTGCACAAACCAAGTACAAAAAGGTGGTCTGTTCTCCAAAGAGTTTAAAATCTAGTGGGAAGATAACAGGAAAGAAATACAGGCAGACTGGGAGTGCTCAGGCAAGAGCTTTACCCTTGTGGAGAGGGAATTCAGACTACGTATTAGTGAGGTTTCTCAGTAAAAACAAGCAGAAGCTGAATATAGTCCAGAATAACCTGCAAGATAGTATGGGGGCTTGGAAGTGTAGATGCTGAAATACACGGATTATAACAGCCAAGAAAAGGTTCAGCAAAAGTTGTTGGAAGTGACGGCTAATTGACATTGCTAAAAATCAAGTGTCAGATAAATACTTTCCTGAAATGGAATGTTATAGTTTGAGGTTCTGAACAGAATTATTCAGATTTCTTTAAGCACAGCAGGAGCTCTGGCTACTGTTATCATAAGGTTGTGATGTAGAATTGGGTAAAAATTACTCAAAGGTATTAATGTATTGGTTAAGAACAAATATTTTTAAATGTATCTGTCTTACACCAAGTGTAATTGAGATATTTAGATTTAAGGCTGAGGTTGCAGGTTAAATTCCTTGATTGTGTTGAGTATTACACCTTAGAATGTCTCCCTCTCACATCTCATGATAATTAGCTTAAAATGTATTGACATTATAAATTACAGACCATTGGTTATCAGTTATAGCCAAACTATTGAGGCTAGTAGAGTCATTTATGAAGGAGACAGAGACACATCCTGTAACTCTGGCAACTCATCTGTTAGGAAATGCAATTTTGGGCCCGTGGTTTGGGCAAGCGTAATCTAAGGATTATGTTACTCTGCGTTAACTCCTGAAGATTTTCAATATGTCATTTTAACACCTAGAAGGCTGCAAGAACTGCAGTACCTGGCTCCACTACCTGTGTAACCAACCCATGTACTTGTTCCTGGGCTGGTTCAAGAATTGGTACGGTGCTTTCTGACCCATTCTCCGTATGTTGGGGATAGTCTGTATGTCCATGGAGTAATTCGTGCGGTAGTTGTGTTATATCGCAGCTCCTGCCTGCTGGCAAACCTGACACGGAGGGGCTGCGGAGAACTGATTTGCCACTCCCAGGGCTTTGAGAGTAGTTGCAGTAGAATATGCTGCATAATAACGCTCCCTCCATCTGTTCGTTGCCCAGTGATGTGACAAACAGCACAAAATGCAAGACCTACAAAACAGCAACTTAAATCCCAAGAGAATAACCCAAATATTTCTTTCAGGAACAAAAAATGTTTTGAGATGAGCCACCTCCCTGTGTTTAGGAGTTCTGGCTTCGTGATGTTTTTAGTGTTTGCAGGTGAGCCAGGGAAAGGTAGGCTGGTACAGTGCGTTCTCATCGGATTTGTGGGAACGGCAGTCGGCTAACGCAAAATCACTCCACTGCACAGGGCTGACGTGGCAAACAGAGATTTCGGTGAAGTAGATATAGAATGTTATTGTGGCAGGATAACACAGTTTTTGATAAAAAGCTTTTGTGATGGAAAGTAGGGTTGGGAATAGAGAAGAATATTTATCCCACCTGCACATATATATCCCTGTGCTCTAACAAACCTACTGCCGGGTCTGACCTGAAGTTAAGGGTTATGTGGAATAGTGACATATGTCCGGAACCATTTTCTCCTTCAAGAGAAAATTCAGAGAGAAAGCCAGGGCACAAGCATTAGTTACAGATTCTCCTTGCCTTAGATATTTCTTCTATCAGTTGCGTAGCATAGTGGTGACGTCCTGTCATAGGATCTGATTTTAGATGGCTCTCAGCAGGCTCCAGGCTTTTTTGGGGTCTCCAGTTGTGGCTATATGGGTTTGTGGTTGCAAACCTATGAAAAATAGATTTGACCAGTACTGCAGGTGCATTTCAGCTAAAATCATTGGCATTTTTATGTGCACCACATTAGTCCTAAAGCCTTGGAATTTTACTTTGTGCTGCCATTTTTTGACTAGCTCCATTTGGAAACTTGACTGACTTACTGGTCCTAGATTAGATATCAGCACCTGAATTCTCAGTACTACCTCTTGATATGAAATGCAGAAGTTTGTTTCCCTCAAACATCTATAATTTAGTTCAGAGCATGACTTGAGCCTCAATGTATAATTCAGGGAAGTTACTGCTCTGGGCACCGGAAAGGACTGACCCTTGTTCTCAAGCCTGGAAAACAAATACTTAAGATCAAGTACTGCAGTTAAGATCTGAGTGGTTATTTAGTTAAATATGACTAAATTATTTAAGGCTGAGGATGAGGAGGTTTGTGCTGTGATACATCTGATGCCCTGATGGAGAAAACATTGAGCCTTCCAAGCACACAAGCATGTACGAATTTATATTTAAAAAATGCTTAGACATGGTGTCAGTAAAGCTTAATGGGGAGGGTGTTTACACCTTACATAGACATTTAACTTTACATCTTTAGGGGCATGTCTGCTAATTCTGTTTCTCATCGCCACTGTGTTTTCCACTGAAGTCTTTGGGAGTTGTTGGTACTCAGCAAGCACTTTAAAGATGCAGTCTATATGAGGGAGATGAAGGCAGGTAACTCAGGAAGCACCACAGGAAAACAAATATTAACCATGAAATAGTCTCAAATGAGTCTTTTATAGTTACATAAAGAGTCAAATTGGAACTCAGTATGGCAACGTATCTATAATGGCACATGCAAGTAATGTGCATTATACAGAAATATAATGAGCATATTTATGATCACTGCTGTAATAATCATTCATTTATTATTGATACAATTTTAAATAATTAACACTAATTGCATAATTGTTATCCCTAGAAGCACCGTCAGTAGAGAAGCACCCTGTCAGTCATTCTGATCACACAACAAGAACATCGCCTCTGCCATAGGTATTCCTAACCTCCGCAAAAGACAGGAGAAAAAAACGACGACATCAGGTGTTAGATGCTTCAAATCAAAGGGCACATTCAGTACACTTTGATGTATCATGTTTTACCCAACGTCTGGGGAAGAATTGTGCACCTTTATTGCACCGTATTCAAAAACTGTGGGAGTGTCATGATACTGAAGGCACTTTGGGGCTGCCTGGTGAAACAGTGAACTCTTCTGCACTGTTGAACCTGTTTGTGCTCCTGAGACTGAAGTGGCGAGACACAGTGGTGTAAATTACAGCTCTGCTGGCACGAACATCCTTTCACTTCTTGCCGTTATTTCACTGCTTCCATTTCTCTCTCTTGGTTTTTCTCCATTTTTGTGGTCTTGTACCCCTCCATGATAGTACAGACTGAGTGCTTTTTCCTTTTACTTTGGCTTTCTCTTCCTTGGACAAACATTCTCCGTACTGTTTGCAACAATCCTCCTATGTGTGGCTGGCAAATAAATAGACTTTATTGTCCTGTGGTTCTGCTGTGAAATACTACTCCGTTAGAATTTATCTGCCTTCTTCCTTGTGGCTGCTCCTTTGCTTATCTATCCAGCACTATCCTACGAGTCAGGACAAATTTTTTGGCCTTATACAGACAAATGCAGTTTGCATCGCTCTGCCAGACGTTGCTGTTTGTTTTCCCTTTTGAATTAACTCAGCTTCATGGTCTCTGTCCTTACCTAGATCAGTTGGATACAGTTTTCATCTGCCTGTGCAGTGCTGGGATACGAAGAGTATTTGTTTCTCTGGAAATTTCTGATGCCTGAAGCAATCGTTTACACATACAATATCAGCATCAAACGTGCACATTTTCTCAGTTGAAGTTAAAAACAAAATAAAAATCTCTACCTGTTTGTTCACCAGTATTTGGACTTAAATCACTGCAAGAATTTTATTTAATTTCAGAGACCAAAGAATTGATCATTCCTATAACAAATCTGGATTGAGACATAATTTCACTTTTAGACTAATTGCATTCGCTGTTCAGAACACCTCAGAATTCTGCTGAAATGTTTGCCTCTAATCATCATGAGAAACACTTCTGCCCTTTCCTCCGGGTAGCGGAAAAATAATCGCCATTTTAGCATAGGTTGTCTGCACCAGTCAAGAACGTTTGGATTGTTTTAATCATTCTGTTCGCAAGTCTGACTTTCTCTTCGAAGCTATTCATAGAAATTTCTTCAAAATGTTATTTTTTACTGACAGTTGCACATTCAGTATTCTCTCATCTCTCCTCTCCCTTCTCCTTTCCTGCTCCCTACCCTTGTTCCTAAGCCAAATGCCTGGATGTTGGGAAATAGGAAGAATACTCACACTTGTACGCAGCTTCACATCCATCCTCACACACACACAGAGTTTCACAAGCATCACTAGGACACTTGAGTTGATTCTTAAGGAAACTGCATCTCCCAGGCTTTGCTGGCGTCAGCCTGCCTCAGGAGAAAGCTCTGTACAGCCGCAGCCAGTTGATCTTCCCATGCTGGTTTCCAGAACACTTTGATGAAATGAGATCCAACAGCAGCGTGCTGAGAGTTTTGACTAAGACCGTGGTCACTGATCTGCTTGGATAATTTAGCTTAAATTTGTCCTGTTTTTAAATATTTTTAATAGTGGGTTTAGAGTGCGTATTTATCGGTCTATGTTTTAACTGGAAGCTATAATATTAATAATTAATAGTAATTGTGTACATAAGGACATTCAGGAATTTTTATGCACTTGGAGGTATTTACAGAGGCATTATTACTATTGTTTTTCAGAAAGGAAAACAATGGGTGAGAAGAAGGTGACTTGCCAAAAGGTCGTACAGTCAATATTGACAAAATCAACTTCCCGAGTGAAATCTTGGCTTGGGTGAAATCAAAGGCAAAACTCCCAGAGCCAACAGTGGGCTCTCATCCCAGACTCCTGTCCTGCCCAGAAGCTGCTGAGGGAGACTGAAGATAAAACGTGTTACTATACTGTAGCTGGGCTATTTTAGGACTTCTCGCTTTTACTCCCAGCCGAACATTTCCTTCCTGAGTGCGATATGCTACGGTGCCCAAGGTGTTATTGCACTGGCTCTCATGTGGTGGTGCTCATGTTTGAAAATACAGCGGCGTTAGAAATGCGTCCTTCTGCTCCTCTGCAGAGCTGAGGAAGGAGCTGGATACAGAAACAAATGTTCATCAGCATAATCACAGACGTGTGACACCGGGAGGATTATTTTTCCATAACTAAAGTGCCATAAAAAGCATTTAAGTAACAGTTCCTGGGACTAGCTGCGTCTGTGCGTACTGCCTCCTTCTTACCGTGTCAGATAACGAGAGAATGGGAATGACAGAATTACGTAAGGAAATGAATCATGGAAAGTGAGAAAAAGAATCTGAAACATTTAAAGCTATATTTAAGGATTCGGAGAGATACTGAAATTCCACACAGAATGCTGGGACCAAATGCTTTCAGACTTCTCAGCCTGACTATTTCCTTCAACGTTGACAAGTATCATTACACTTCTTGTGCTTCGTGCTCCAATTTGTATCTAGTCTAACTTACCTGTCAGTAAATTTGTGACGTCAGTCTGGCTCTTACTATCCTCTTTCTATTAGATATTTACCTCACATTCCTATCAAACATCTCTCACTGCATTCAAATCCACTTATTAAAGACAACGTCTGCACTTCCAAAACAGAGGCAATCACCTCCTCTTCATCGTCACCTAGTTTAAATATTTTTTTAAACTTTAGCTAGCATTTTTTTTTTTTTGCCTTTGGAACTTTAGTTTTTTTCAGAGTGCTAATCTTATGCAGAAAGGTTGTGATATGTTGGTAATAAATTCATAGAAACCTTTCAGAATATCACAAAATGAGTTAAGTAAAATAAAGCAGGCTAAGTGATGACCAGCTTCTTGAAATGATGATTGTGATGAGTAGGAAAGTAAAAGGCTACCTGAATGGCATTTGTTACGTTCCATCCTGCTTCCCAGCTGGTGAGCAGTTTGACCGGGGCACGTGGCAGGGGAGCTGGGGACTTGTTTTCTGCATCCTGGTGGCCAACGTCAAGCTCAAAGTTCAGGGCTCCAGCGGGTTCCTCTCTGTCTTCACCATGAGCTCTGCCCAGCTCATCTCTTTGAGCAAAATTCACACGCTCTTCATCAGCGCCCAGGCAGCTGTCCCACCTCGCCATTCCCCAAAAGAGAGATGGTGTTTCCCTGAAGCAGTTGAAAAGAGATGCAGAAGTCTGCTTCAGGTGAGCCATCCTGAATATTGAAGTAAAATCTTCTGTTACTGGTCTTTGTTTTCTTCAGCAATTGTACATACCTAAGCCTTTTGTTATGTTAGTCTTGATATTGTAGCTGTGATTAATGTCCTTAGTTCATTTGTTTGTGCTGCTTTCAAGTGCCAGCTAAAGAAATATCTCCAGGGTCTTCAACATACTGCCCAGAGTGGTCTGCAGCAAGATTTAGTAGTCTGCAAGCTGCAATTTACAATTCAAATCCTTCCTCCTTTTACCTATGGTATCTGTGTAGATCAGTCATTCAGGAAGCATCCACAGGTGGCTGCAAGAATCTCCTCCTGGAAGCTATGCATGTTTCTAATACAAATAAATAGGTCTGCCAAATGGAAAAAATGCTTCGTTAAAATTAGAGTTGATGGACTGACTGCTAAGTAAATGCATGTAAACAAGTTCCCTTTTCCAGATGTGAGAATTTTTCTGCTGGTTTTGTGTCTACAGAGGTCAGTAGAACTTTAAAAATGTTCTTAAAAAAGCTGGAAGTTGCAAGAAGAAAAAAAAATAGCTTGTTCGGAACTATATCTAATTCACAGTTGCTGGTGACAGTTAGGGGAACGACAGAGAGCTGTGATCATGTGTTTACTGTAGGGATGTAAATGGTGATACATTATGATTATTCACACTGCAAAATCCTAAAAATAGTATTTACCAAAGGATCTTCTTCCCTTGCATAGCCTATGGAATTTCTGGAAGAAAGGGAGAGAGAGGGGGTTGGGTTGCACAGTTGTCGGACTGTTTGTGCCCATTTTCTTTTGTTGTTTCCCATGTCTGCTCTACCCTCCTCCTCCCTCTTTGTTTGTTTGTTAAGAGTGCTGGGTTTTTAACGGCTGTATTTTTACATTAACAACTGAATAACTGGTTCAACGCTGCTACTCATCTGAAAAAATGCTTTTTCTTGTGCTCATGATGAAGTAAACCTGACGACCACCTTCACTGTCCTGTCTTTTATAGTCAGGCATAGAGATTTCTCTTGTTCTCATCACATAATTAATATTCTGAAGCTCTCCAGAGTTTACCCATCTGTTCTAAAAACCAGAAGTATTTCAGAACTAGTACCAGTACAGAAAGATGTTCCTCTGCCTACCTTGTTCAAGCCTTGTCACTGACAAATGTACGTGCCACATCCATGGGTTTATCGCTGGCTGCTTTGGAGTGTTTCTTACACAGTGAGAAAACTGCTGTGCTGACCTCAGCTAAACGACAAGTGGCTCTTGATTATTGAAATATCTGTTTATTGGGATTTCATCGAAGTGAATGTCACTAGCCATTTCACAAACACATCCTGATCTCCTGGAGTGACCGGGAAGGTGCTTGAAAATACAACTGTGGGTTTTACAGCAAATTCTGACCTCAGTTTAGTCCTTCTCCCATCAAAGCCATTCCAACAGAAAGCTTCAGGCAGGTTTCTGAGGAGAACGGCTCTATGATAGGTGTATATACTGCTCACATTAACCAAACCCGGTAACAATATCTATAGAGTGAGAATAACAACATAAAAATCACGGGGTTGATTTTCCTGATGTAGACAGAGCAGCCTGAGATACACCGACAGAACCAGGGGAAGGGATAAATATTGGTGTGCGTTGTCAGCCCATTCTTAAGCATTATTTCTGGAGACATTTACATTTCCAGACAGAAACATTTTGTTGTCGTTGACTTCGTCTCACCTAAAAATTTGTAACCTCACAGGACACACAATTAGCATTTAAAAAGTCACTTTTTTATTCATTAAATACAGATAAGAACCATTTTAGCATCTTGAGGCACTGATTTTCATCAAATGCAGATGTCGTTGCTGTTCACTTACCAATGACGCATTACATAAGAAATTGCATGTTTATCCGGTGTTTGGAGATTTTTCTTTTCTGTCTAAAAGGAATTTATTGAGACAGCGATCAGTGCTGCTCAGTGGGGTTTTGTTTTTCCTTGTTCTGTTTTTATGGGGTTTTTCAGTGTTTGTTTTTCTTTTAATGCTTGTTTATTTTTCCTTGTAAATCAATCAGGTTTCACCCAGTTGTCTTAATCAAGTGGAGTGTAAGCAAGTTATGGAACAGAGAGATGCCTCTTGATATAGAAACATTTCATTTGCCTCTACGTGGTTAGAGAGGAATTGTCCGCTTTTATTCAAGGCCCTCTGGCAGCAGTGGAAAGAATCCCATTTTCAGATCTCTTACTCGCCAGACACATCACATCTGGAAGTCAGAAAAACAAAATCATGTTCTTTCGCAGTTACACAGAATAGCTTCAAAAACAATGTAAAACCTATTTTTAAAAATAACTTCTAGCTGGTTTAAATTCAGTGCTTCCCTACTGACTACCAAATAAAAATGCAAGTAGGTTTATATGTTTCCAGAAATATCTGAATTTTCATAAAATTTTAATGTTAGATTTCTCAAGCTCGGTATACTCTTGGCACTATTTGTTTCAATGAAATACCATTATTAATCTCTGACTTACTGCATAGTACAGGGCAACACAGATTATCCTCGTGCGATATTTGTTATTATTTATTTATAATACTGCTTAGAGATCCTAGCTACCTTTGGATTAAGTGACTGTAAATGAAATAGTGGGAGACAGCTTCTTTATGAAAGGTTGAGAGTTTGACAAGAGAAGACAGGCAGAGACTTGGCAATCTGGGAGTCAATCCTTCTTCTTTGTCTACTGGGCATGGATTTTTCATTCTATATGTTACCTGCAGCTTTGATTTTTGCAGTGAGGAGGACAAATTCTGCTCTTAGTTACATCACTGTGTATCTGCTGGCAGTTTCACTGACATAAATAACGAGCAAAGGCAGATAATCAAATCTCGTTCTATTATTGCATTAAGAACTGCTGTCTGGATGACTGCAGCAGTTTCACATTTATTGTGCTTCTTCCACATCATCGGAAACAAACAGCAAAGGCAAGAAATGAGAGCTGAACCCAGGCAAAGGGCAGTCCAGTTCTTCGCTTTTCCCATGTACTACTTCTGCTAGACATTTTTTCTACAGATGTTGTTTATCCACACAAGCCGACATTAAAAGTTTAATTAAACCTTAATTCTTGCTGTGGAAAAACTTCCTGATTTATGGTAGGCCCTTGAGGGTGGTTATCACTGTCCTTGTCACCTCTTCATCTATTTCTATTTTAGTACCTAAATCAAGACTAAAATTTTCTCCTCATACAGCATCAGCCTGTCACTGTGATTCATAAGTTCGACAGGGCTGGATTTCGGGAACGGGAGAGTGGGTGGATAGCCTTGGAGAAGACGTCTTTCTTGGTCAGCAGGATTTCATAGTGCAGCTGCTTATGCCCAAGGCAATTAGGTCTTCAGAGCTGCCCCTTGCTTTGCCCATGTTTTCTTCAAAGCCTGTTTGACTGTATGATCCTTCAGTCAGACCCTTCAAGGACGGTGTTTCAGAACAGCACTGAAAAGCAGGTCAACAAAATGTTTTCTCAATCCCTTTTTTTCTTACATGGCAGTGTATTCACAGATCTTTTTGTAGGACAGTGAATCCTATCTCTTCCTTATAATCTCATCTGGGCTGTGGGACGTGGGTTTGGTTGAAATCTGAGGTAGTAGCCTGTCGTGGCTGCTTAGTGTACTCTTTCACAAGAGAGAAGATCTCTCTCCACAACAAAGGTATCTCAAGTAGTAGTCACCATTCTTAATCCTGAGACTAGCTGGGGCAAATGCAGCACTTCTAGATACGTGAGCTATTTTCTCTAGAACAAATCTCAGCTTAGAGGATATGCACTGCTCTTACTTCCCACAGTGGAATCAGTTTACAACTGAAGGGCTTTCTCAGCCTTTCCATGTCAATGCTCTAGACCTGTGTGCAAACCTGGGTCTGAGAGCACGAACATTGGAGTTAGACAAAGGTAGATCAGTGGTCTATTCCCACAGAACCCTGAAGCTGTATGGTGGAGCGACTGGGAATGCAGACACACTGCTGAGTGCCCATGTGGCATGGTTTAGGTACATCCTGGCTATTCCACTCTCCAGGGTCCTTTGTGGCAAAGGAATTCTTTTTTGATATTATTCTAGCTTCCAGCACTACCCGAATGACTTTAAACTGAGATAGATATGACTGTGCAGCAGCAGACACCCCAAAAGACTTAGACAAGTTTCAGGAAGGCCTCCAACCATCCCAGGCAATAAAAGAAGCCCCGAATTTGCTGTGCAAAGTGTTGTGTCTATTAGCTGCCTCTTTTTGCTGCACCCTGGGCAAAGCAGGTGAAGTTCAAATAAACTGATACTACTTTTATAGCCCTGTAATGGCTATTTTGGAGTAAGTCTTCTGCTTCATGCTTTACTAGAATATATAAGGCATCCAGACAGGTGAATAACTTTACCTGTCAAGAGATTTATTTAAGCTGATTATCACAAAGGGCTTTTGCATCTTCTGCATAAGCAGAATACCTGAACGTTCTGCTTTTCATTACACCGTCGTAAAAGTTGTGCAGAAAACAATGGTGAGAAACTCCTCTCCTACATTAAGCAACTAAGATGGTTTCTTTTAAGCAGACCATTATTAATTGTTTTCAGAGCTCTTTCAGAAGATTGATTCATGCATAAAAATGCATTTAGTCAAGGATTTCAAGTTGCAGCAACTCTGCTTAAAAAGCTTTATAATTTTCTTCTTGAGGAAAGATCTTTAATTACACTGGAGCAATAGAGTGGGATTTATGCATATATTCTAATTATGTACTAGTAAAACTGAAAAGCTCTTCGTTAAAACCATGTGGAGAAAAATCAGACACATGCCAGCACTTCATTACTGAGAACTTAAGAGGAATTGTGTGGTGTCTTATTAACAGCATTACATAAATAGAAGGGCACTCTACATATTGCATATGTCGACGCAGTCTTTTCGATTAAAAAACAGGCTGATTTGGAGAAAACAGAAGAGGGTTTTTTAACTCAGTTAATTAAATCGAAACAATTAATTCCACGTAGGGATATTAGCACCTTACTACCTGCTTAGCAGAGCAAGCCTAATAACAAACATGTTTTTCCTAACTTAAATCTGTCCATATACACACATGCACAGATACATGTGGAGAATACGAGATGAGAGATCAAGGGTCATGCCACCACGACCTAATTCGATCTAAGCGATCATCAAATACTATGGTTAGCTCGTTAGAACGCCGTGCTTATAGCACGGGCAGAATATACAACACGTTCTGCTTGAACACACGCCTTTACGAGGAAGGGTTTTCTCATGTTGTAAACAAGAACAGCTGGTGCACAGGCTGTGCTACGACCTGCTGTAATAATACAATAGACTAACTGTTACTTCTAAGATGGTGTATAAAGGAGTTATTCATGTTTTAAGCACAGAATTACTGAGCACTTCTTGCCAAATCGCAGACCCTCGTGAACAATTCCCTTTGAGTCACAAGCACGTGACTTTTCACTTCTTAGGGTCAGTCCACAAGATGATAAAATAACTAAGACTCATGAGGGGGTGGGGTATGCGCAACATCCAGCTGCTGACTCCAAACTCATAGCAGGGAACTGAATAAACTCTGAATCTGAGCAGGGTAGGGGGGACAGCAGTAGAGGTTAGAAATGAGAATGGGAATAAGAGCGAGTCCTATAGTGAGTCCCTCCGCTGAAACCCAACGTTTGGCCAGCTCCTGCAGCTCGCTCTTTGTTATCGAGATCCTTTGTATTATGCACCGACCCATGAAAAAGGATATCGCTATATATCCTCAGTGAGCCAGTTCGTGAAGAGGAAGTTGATATCGTGGTGTGATTATGGGGAACATTTCTTGTGGCTGTGTGTGTAAAACACCTAGCTTGTTATTTCTGAGCTAAAAAGCATCCTAAATTACTCAGGGCACGCGTGTCGCTGCATGAATAAACAAAATAATTAATTTCCTGATACTTGTAGTGTCTCATTTCTATCTCTATCAGTAATGAGAGGTATTACTGAATTTTTTTAGGGTAACTTCAAAGAAGGACACATATGAATGAGAGACTTCCGCTATCATCAGTTCTAGTCTTCTCTTGTGGACAAATTTCTCTTGCAGTCTGTTTCTTAAACTGATCAAATTTTATTTTAAACTTCTAAGGTTTCTCATCTAAATTATTCCTATGAGAAGAATCACAGAATTATAGAATTGTTGGCATTGGAAGGGCCCTCTGGAGGTCATCTGCTCATCCCCCTGCTCAATCAGGGCCACCTAGAGCCAGTTGCTCAGAACCTTGTCTATATGGCTTCTAAATATCTCTGAGGATGGAGACTCCACAACCTCCCTGGGCAACCTGTGCCAGCACTCGTTACCCTCACAGGAAAAAAAGTGTTTCCTGATGCTCAGATGGAACCTCCTGCATTTCAGTTTGTGTCCACTGCCCTGGCACTGGGCACCACTGGAAAGAGCCTGGCTCTGTCCGCTTCACACCATCTCTTCCAGTATTTATATGCATTGATGAGGTCCCCTCTGAGCTTTCTCTTCTCTAGGTTCTCTAGGTCCCAGCTCTCTAGCTTTGGCCCTGCCAGTGGTGAACAGCGGGAAGGGATCACCTCCCTTGTCCTGCTGGCAACACTTTGTCAACACAGCTCAGGATATTATTAGCCTTTTTTTTTTTTTTTGGCCCACAGGGCACATTACAGGCTCATGTTCAACGTGGTGTCCACCAGGATCCCCAGGTCCTCTTTGCCAAGCTACTCTCCAGCTGGGTGGCCCCCAGCACACGCTGGTGCCTGGGTTTGTCCCTCCCCAGGTGCAGGAGTTTGCACTTACCCAGATTGCAACTCCATGATGTTATATCCTCATATCCATCCGTACTGTAAAAATCAGTATTTCGGTAACAAGCATGAGAGAGCGAGTTTTTGCTGTTTGCTTTCGAGCAAGGAGCTGAAGCTTCATGAAAAATCACTGCCAGAACCTTTTAGCTTCTTCCTTGTGTGGAAGCAAGAAAAAAAAATTGTTCAAGAATCTATTCTAGCATTCTTACCACAGTTATAGCAGGATTGAATTTGTGTTCAATGTCTCCCACAGACAAAGCATTTGCTCATAGAGATAGACAAAGTTAAACAAGAAGCGCTGCATGATGGGTGGAGAGGGGAGAGGAGGAGAAGGGAGGG
>NW_010388804.1:12297-13412 GCF_000710305.1 Buceros rhinoceros silvestris | reverse complement strand
GGGAAGGGAAGGGAAGGGAAGGGAAGGGAAGGGAAGGGAAGGGAAGGGAAGGGAAGGGGAAAGACTGATAAGCATCTGTTGCTCCACAAAATACTTAAATGTTATGATCACTTTTCCCAACCAGAGGTTGTTAATTACAACTAAGAGGGAAAAGGGTTGAAAACAACATGGAATGTTCACATGATGTTCCATGTAATCCAGAAGATTCACGGACAATTACCCACTGATATGGTCAGGACATACCACTGCTTTGTCTGGCAGATATTCTCAATATCTTAGATTTTTATAAGAGACTTCTCATCATTAATTTGTAATAAAAGGAAGGTTTCCTTGGCATATTCAGAAAACCTATGATGAAATGTTGTTAATGTAAATTGCTGTTGATTTAAGATAATACATCCCGAGCATAGTGTAAGTATCATTATTATCTGTATCGTGGATTTTCACAACAAGCTATTGAAAGGAAGAAGTCATGACTGCTGAAAAGACACTGTGAATAACCCAATTCTCTTTTCCTAGACAGAGACCGGGAAAATATTTACTTTTCCTAAAAACAGTTGTGTTGGTATAGGTCATACAATGTCTGTTTGCTCTAGAGTCAAATCTGGCCTTCTGCAGTGGATTTGTAAAGCAAACATTTTTCCCCTCTCTAACAATTCCTGTGTGCTCTGCTCTTACTCTTCACCTCTCAGCAAGTCCTTTTCAGCTGTAATGCTCATTACGAACAGACCTGGCTAAAGGTCTTTCCTCTGAAGAGGGCCAGGGGTTAGAAAGAAGATGTGTCCAGAGATATTTCTAACCTGACCCAAAGTTGTGTGTACTGCATCCAGACACAGAAAGTCCATTGTATCTTGACGCAGTGGCAAAGTTCATTTGCTCATGTCTTTGAATCTAGAGACTCAGTAGTAGCCCTTAAACATATCTTAAATTCTATCACTGCAAGCAAAAGGGCTAGAAACTTTTATTTTAAAGGAAGGCAATACTGGATCATGGTACCCGAATCCCCGAACGATTGAGTTCATTCAACACATGGAAACAATATGGAAGTCAGTGTCAAATTAATATTCTGAGATTGTCTGTCTTCACAAAAAAAAAAAAAAAAAAAAAAAAATGGA
>NW_010388804.1:0-12238 GCF_000710305.1 Buceros rhinoceros silvestris | reverse complement strand
AAAAAAAAAAAAAAAAAAAAAGAGATGGCTTTCCTTTTCCTAAAGAAGTGACGTGCCTCTACACAGGCAAATGTAGTACCTTTCTGTTCGAGAGAAGAAACACCTCACAGATGATTCTTCCTTAAATATCTGGGCTAGTAGATGCCTATTGTTGTCCTGCGCAGGAAGACAGGGATGTTTCTCATGTTTTTCCCAGTCCTCAGTGGAGCTGTCTTCTGCCTTGGGAACCTGTATTTCTTCAACCCTTTGCTTTCTATGTAAAGCAGATGAGCGGGAGATCGTCCTTCCCCTCCCTCCACTCACCATGTGTTTCTTTCTCGGCACACTGCGTAAGAGTGTCGGGCCATCCCAGAAACCACCCAAACAAAACCATAGGGGACCACGGAAGTGAGTTCCTCCGGCCTTCACTCACCAGAGGAAACTCACTACCCAAGCAAGGCTGCCATCTGACAGCCAGAAATCTTGCCAGCATTGTTGCTCTGCCAATACCCATTCAGGACAAATGCCACCAGCCTGACAATGGGCTTTCAAGCAGGTAAATGTTCCCATTCCACCAGTGGGCCCCCACGAGACAATGCGGCACCACTGCTGCATCTTGGGTTGCTGCCCCTTCTTCCAAATCACATGATCAGATGGATACAGAAAGCAACTTGCACTTCTGAGGAGATGAGTTTTGGTAGGGGAAGGACTTCTAACACCAGCAACTTGTTTGTACTTACGTAGAGAGGTCCTATAAAATGAAACAGATTGCTAGGAGGGAGAAACGGGACCTAAGCCTGTTCTTCATGGACTGATGCCTCAAAGCCCATCTCTCTGTCTGTCCCTTCTCCTTCTAGTCCCTGCAAGGAGGCAAGTTTTCCGTGGATTCTACTCACTGGTGGAAGCTTTGCACACTCTAGCGGTTTTTAGCCTAGAAGTATAGACCTCAGGGAAGTTGATAAAAGAATAAAAGGTGGGGTGATATGTCCTGACTCAAGGCTCCAGGTTGGGGATAGTAGCAGGGGAGGAAGGGAAGATTGGGAAATGTGTGGGAAGCAGCCTGCAGACAGATTTTTGCGCTTGTGTGGGCAGCCACCCACTATGCCTTATGTTAGGCACTGAATAGAACGACATTTTTCATTCAACTCTCACAGGACCCAGGCTGCTCTAAAAAGTCTGGGCATGCACAACAGCAGGATGTGCGAGGGACTTTGGGCTTGGTGCTGTGAAACTTATTTTACAAGTGTGAGTAAAGCAGAAAGTTGTCCTTTAGGATAGAAATGTTCTTTACCTACTCTAGGCAGCCCGATAAATCTGCTGCCTGTTACGAGGAGAAGAAAGAAATAAATGCAGTGTCTTCAGGAAGAGAGAGGTATAAAGGGTAGGAGGAGAGGTGTGGAAAAGATGGAAGGAGGAGGTCACTAGAGTAAGTTAGGGCACATGGAATCAGTACAAGCATAGATGACGTTACAGGTAATATTTTCCTCATGGAACTGGATCCACAAGGCTATTAATACAGCAAAGGTCAGGGAAACGCTCATTCTTAGTGGAGCTATGTGAGTGAGAAAGAGTCCTCATTTGGTTTCTGTAGGTTGCAAAGGGCACACGCCATCCAGTCAGTATCATGTGCAGCCCTGGTGGGCTGTAAGGCTTTACACATTCGGCAATGGCAAGGAAGCATCAGTGCTGCCTGTGAAGGTAAGGACTGTCATGCAATGAGTATCAATACGCTAGGGTGTCTGTTCGGCATTTCAAAAATCTTGGCCGTCATAAACATGGCTGATGTGTCTGTTGCTGATGGGATGCGACTGAGAGACCCTAACGCATAGAGAGCAGCTGTTTCTTCTTCCAGTTACTTACACTGGTCATGGATTCTTTTCCATGGATGTTGGAATGGAATACACACGGAATATGTGTCTGCTTAAAGCTGAGAACAGCTGGGCGTGTGTCCCCATTGGAACACGATAACGTTGTCTTAGGTTTCAAATGGGGGACCAGAAATAACCAGACCTAGTGTTAAGTCCTGGAAGAGGCAGTGGATATATTTAAATTAGTAGCTCACTGTCAATCACCCCAGAATTTGGAAGCTGAAATGGTACGATCAGTAAACATTAGTGCTTGAGTTCCTCTCCACTAGGACTGTGAAAGTCACATCAGGTATGATGTTCAGAGATGCCCCTGCAATTTAAGGTATGGATGTCAATGAAGCTGGGAGTCCCCAGAAGTGTTCTTGTTAGGGCAGCATGGGAACAGATGCAGGAGAACACTGTAAAGGTAGATGTGGCTCTCTGCGTGGCAAATGTTCAAGTGCCACAATCGAGTCATAAAATACACCAGCTTTCTGTGAAGAGCTGTTGGGGAGCACCACCAGCAGGCTGTGCCACAATGGAAGGTGAACTAGGCGCTTGTTGTGGCAAAAACTGAGGTGAAACACATCCAAAAAATGGGGGAACTCACGTCGCTTGAAAACAAAAGAAGCCTGATACCTCGTAGCAGTGAAGATGAAGCAATTGTTGCTCAGACCAGGACTGCAACACATTTCCTAAATAAACCACTACAGCTCAAATGATATATTGAAAATTACACAATTCCGTGCTCAATATGCTAACTCAAATTGAGAACAGAGCACTTAAAAGTTTGGAACTACTAGGCTGGAACAAGAATGCGCACTTATTAAGCATATTAATTTTTCTTCACGAGCAATGAATCTTGAAAGCCACAGTGGTTTGTCAAAATAATTATATTCCATTTGCTTTTCAGCTATAAATGCCTCCACATCTTGCCAAAGTAATCCTTGGTTCCGACTCAGAAGCCTAAACTTCCGTGTGCGTACTTTCTAAACCGCATTTTTTCTTTTTCGTTTATGAGGTAAGGCAAAAAAAAAAATTGTTTGGCTCATATTAATGATAACCTTCAATGTTGTTCACGCTCATCCTACTAAGAGGATTTTCAGAAGCAGGTTCACATGTATCCCAGGGATAAAAGAAAGTCAAATTTCCTTTATTTTTGACAGGGCTAATTTCACTCTGATTTGCTTTCATCTGTTTTATCAACATTCGAGTTACCGGATTCCATGATTATAAAACGAAGAAGGCCTGGTAATTTCAGGTGACGTACCAGTATCAGTCTCACTCTGCAGTTCCACTATATCTGTCGGTAGACATTGATATATTTTTCTTAGATTTCTTATTTCCTTTATTGACAGTAACAGTGGCAGTTAATCAAAACTGCTGCCTGAGCCGCAAGTGCTGAGGGTTAAAGCGAGTATTGGCATAGTCTGCGCTCAACGAGGGCAGCACTGGCTACTGATAGTACTTGGCAAACACACACAATGTATTCTGCAATAAATTATTCTGGTGATAAATACATATATTCAAAAACCCTTCCAAGAACTTACCTGCTTAAAATCTGCTTTGCCAAAATTCAGTGGGTTTTTTCCCTTTCCCCACCTCTTGCTTATCTTGCCTCTCTTCATTCCTAAGGTCTATAAGGTAAAGACGCCGAGAAAGGGTTTTTAATGGGTTTTTAATCTACATTGTTTATGATTCAAGTCCTTTGGGCCGAGGATACGCACCCCCTCCAGCAGGACATAGCGGCACGAGAGCACTATGATTTGAGGGGTGCTCATCATCCCCTGCACCTCAACAACATGGGTCTTCCATCCATGGAAGAGGGTGGTGACCTGCTCCTGATGAGGGGGATAAGGCTTCCTGGGACACCCCCCGAGAACCACGGTGGGCTGAGCCCACCAGGACACTTCCCCACGGTGTGCAGAGCTTGCATCCTTCTGCATCCTGATGGTTGCATTCTGTATGTATGTGCACCCTTCAGGACAGGACACCCTAAACCTTGTGTCAGTGCTCTGTGCCGTAGCACAGCAATCAGTAATCTCCTCTTGGAGATTTGAGATAGGATTTAAATTATGTTTTAACATATTCAACTGTCTGCTCATTTGTTATATTTAATAATCTGAGCTGGGAGGTGTTAAGTGATTTCATATACAATAGATTAATCTTGACAAGTCCCTAGTGAGATTTTTGTGAGTTTATAGTAGAAGAAAATCAAAACACGGAGCTAGGAGACAGTTGCCTGTACTAATTAATCTGGTTCCCCAAGTCTGGAATTACAGGTAATTTTCAAACTACTTTATGTTTTTTTCCAATTCCACTCTGGTAAACTTTACATCAATGGTATTACTAAAACTTTTAATAGTACGGATAGTGCTTATGAGAGAGATATATAATGCATTTACATACATTAATGGACGTGACTTCCATTAAAAAGTAGTATTTAACATACAGCAAGTGGGTGTTCATATATATGTGTATCAGCAGAAAATTAAAATCATATATAGTAACTGTTAGGAGCGTATTTATATGTAGACATTTAATATTCTTATTTTAGTGTTATATTTAATGTTATTACAGCATAATGCATGGTTTTAATTTTCATTTTATATGTATTTTAAGATTTTATTGAGTCTAATATTCCAAACACAGTGAACAGTTTGTGTCAAATACCTCATTACCCATTTGTAAAAACAATAATTGGATAAGAAGATGTAAAATACCAGTTCGAAAAACTGGTTATAAAGGGAACGGTTTGCATCACATGAACCATAATCTGCTAAGCAAAAGTATATTTTCCCTCTCTCTTTCAATTTTGGAGAACGTCACTATTTTCTTTCAAGATCATTCACAATTTCTAAAGGAAGGAATCATATTCTTTGAGCAACAGCAAGGACGCCATACAAATGGCACAGAAATGGCAGGCAGCGATGTTGGCTGCTGAGGTGTTGGGAGGTCAATCAGGCCAGCCCGCTGCCCGATGCAGCCCTTCTGCCAACGTTCTCCCAGGTCAGCCATGGCTCTGTCTGACTTTTGCTAGTCTTTGAGTTTCTCCAGCTCCCTCGGGACTAAAGCTCTACCAGCTGTTTCGTCAGACACTTCAACCAGTCCAGTGTCACCTGCAGATCTGTTTTGATGAATGAATTCAGCATGAATTAAGCCCTGGTTACAAGCCCTTGGTGACTTTGCTCCCGGATGCCATATGGACATCAAGCCATTGATGACAACATTTTGAGCCTCACAGTCCTGTAAATTCTCAGCTCATCTAACAGTCGATTTACCCAGCTCATGTATCTCCAGGTTCCCAAAGGGAACCTTGCAGGAGATGATGTCAGAACCTTGTGAAAGGAAAGTATAGTACATCCAACAAATGTCAGCCACTGCCAGCAAGGAGCAGTAACAGTACCTGCCTTTGCCCAGTGTACAGTCAGGCTTTGTTGTGTTGCTCTCGTACGTGTCAAGCCATTCCTCGCTATTGATAAACAAACCAAGATAGGGACGAAAATTGAAACAAATGCATGAGCAAATGAACTCTCCACAAGCCAACTGTACGTGGCAAAGAAGTGAAATCACCCTATCTCAACATCTTTGGGATGAAAAGACAACAAAACCCGTGTCTGATATAAAACATACAGAACTCTGTTGTCTAGATTAAGCCTAAAACAAATTTCTTCTCTCTTTTTCTTTTCCCCCCTCCTGAGTTCTTTCATGAAGATGCAGATTTTGGAGCAAGCTCTAGAAGTCTACAGCTTGAGCTGAGGAGGAGAAACAGAATGAAGGGCCTTCTGTTCTGAACATCCAGTCACCAGCCCCATATAAAAGAAACCCAGGAACGAATCTTGTTTATCTCCTTCAAGCTGTGAAGCCAAAGCTTGATGAGAGATGATCCGTAAGACGTTCCGTTTCTTGCCTATAAAGATAGAATGAGATCAGCTGTTTCATTAACAGAATTACTTTCCATGTGCCTGTTTCTGCCCATGTTTTACTGGTTCTGTGCAGAAGCGGTGTTATTTTGGCTGTCTAGGAGAGGTACCGGGCCAGCACACGGGACGTGTGTACTGTGTGCACGGTTCTGCAGGATGACAGACAGGCAGGTATACCAAAATGAAAGCATTCAGAGCTCATGCCATAGACTGATTTTATTTGAAATAATGGTCCAGCCAACATACTAGCAATAAAGGTAGGGTAATTGGATATTTGTTTAACTTAAAGATGCTTCTTCAATCTGGCCAGTTTAAATTTTATTTCAAAGGGATTGTAACCTTGTAAAATGAATAAATTACTGGTGGCACCAAGTCACGATTTCTCTTTGAGGGTGTACGAACACATTAGAAACCTCCCTTAATTTCGCATTTTAAGATCGCTAACTGGGAAGTATTCTATCAGTACAGAATGCGGCCCTTTGGCAGATGTTTTTCCAGATGTACGCAGCATGTGATAAATAGCACAAGATATGCTATTCTCTTGAAGAGGGCATTGCATTCAAATTTCTTCTTTTTGTGCATCTCCAATTCCTAGATTTTCACTCTAGAAATAGGAACTAAAACCCAAGTGAGTCAAAAAACATCCAGTCTACTGGACTACTTCTGAACTCCCAGTGTCAAGGCTACAGATGAGATCTGGAGACTTCTTAACTGAATTTTTCCTCAGCGCATCAAACCACAGTACAGCCGGCTCAGGAAGATGTAATCACATGGGTAACTTTAACCATGGAACTGATTTCACTGATTCTAACACCTTGTCCTCGTTTCAGTTGTCTCCATGAATACCCAGGTGATGAAAGACATGCCTCTTGGTTCTTCATCTGATTCCTTGAAGGCAGTGGACGGGATCTGGCAGTGTGGCCTTTTGGGGAGTCTGTGTGGTTGTCGTTATCCTTCTTAGGGCCATGATACATCCTAGTTAATGAATCCTGACTCTGTAAAAAGTAGCAATATTCATAACGCAGCCTTCTTTCAGAAATTAAATCACCAGGAGTCTCAGAGAGGAAAAAAAGAATTTGGTTGGAAAAGGGGGTGAAGAAAATAGACTAGAACTTAAGCAGAGGAGGTGAAAATCTAGATTTTACAACATAAAGTAATATGGCCTTCAGAACTAGAGGAGATCATCAGGAACTCCCCACATCTTAACTGACAACGACCTAGTGTCTGCATCATACTTGGAAGAACACCTCTTTTCCTGGCTTTATGAAGCCATTTGGATTTTTTTCCCTAATTTCGATGGTCTTACTATTTCTTTTCTAACAAGTTCAAAAGCAAACCAAAGGGTTCATCGAACAATTTACTGAAGATAAAATCTTTCCACTGCAAAAGAGGGAGATTTAATGGCTGCATTTCTGAGGATGTAAATTGGTAACAATCTAGTAAACTGATCCTTGCTTTCAGATTACTGCATCAACCTGCCTTGGCTAGTCCTCGGTTGCGACGTCATTGCAAAGAGGAATGTCACCTAAGCAACCCTATAATGCTAAAAAGCTTAGAGCTGAAATGTGCAGAAAGAAACAGATGGGGCAGTATCTGGAAATTTTATTTGTCAGATATCGTCCATCTGTTTCTCTCCCTGTCTGCATGTTTTGCAGTAATATCCATTTTTAGGAAGGCAAGTCAATATACTTCTACCGAACCAGTTTAATCTTCTGTTTTATTATTATTATTATTTTTGCTTTTTTACAATTCATTAATGGCTGGCAGGGAAACATAAAACCCACACTGATGATTCAGCCAAGCAATCCTCATCTCCAGTCCCTGAGAGTTAAAGTTGTACTTCAGCTCAAAATGAGTAGATGTTAACTCTTATTAATCGGTTCTAACAGTTTTGGCAGTTTGTCACGTGCAACAGACCTCCTGAATAAATGAATGATGGAGACTATTTTTAAATGCAGTATAAAACTGAAAGGATTATGTGTCATTTCTCAGAATCACAAAATCATTTTGGTTGGAAGAGACCTTTGAGGTCACCGAGTCCCCCCGTTCCCCAGCGCTGCCCGGCCCCCCCTGCCCCCTGTCCCTCAGCAGCACCTACACACGGCTGGGAAACCCCTCCAGGGACGGGGGCTCCACCACTGCCCTGGGCAGCCTGGGCATGTGTGGCTTTGTTAGAGTTAATAAAAAACCATGGCAGGAGGTGAGTTGGAGGCACTATGAGATTCATAGTCTGACTAATTAGACGGGTGGTGAGCAGGTCAAAACTGAGGGTTTGAAACAAAGTGAGCTCCATTCTCAAATGAGCTCCACCCTGATGCCACTTGTGCTACAAATGATCACAGCATTAAGGACTCTGCTCCTGACTCCGGCCCCTTCAGGATGCAGTGACTGCTACTGCTGTCATCCTCCACAGCCTTTCCTGCCAAATTATCATATTTGCCCTCTCTTTATTATCTAAGCCCAGGTCTGCTCTATTCTCCCCCTTTTCTTTTGATTATTTTTCCTTTCTTTACCTCTGTCGTTTTACAGGGTTACTTCCTGACCTGCAGTTATCTGCATCTGATGGCATATCATCCTTTCAACTGACAATACGTGGTGACCCTGGCAACAGAGGGTCTCACAAGAAGGGCTTTCTGTGAGTGTTAGATTCTTCCCTTTTTTCATGGCTCCTGCATCTGCTTTGATCTTGAAATCTGTTCCTAGCTTTGCTATTGATTCCCAGCCACATACTTCAGTTCCTTACCCCTTGTCTTTATCGTGTCTTTTACCAGTCCCTTCCCATCCCAGCTTTGGATGAACACAACCCTGGCAAGAGGACATCTCTGGTTCCCCATCTTGGGTCCAAATCACAGACCATGTCTCACCGTGCCCCTAAAATGGGTTAATTCATTGTTTGTTGTGATTCACACACCTCAACTCATCCTAAGTGCTGTATCTGATTCTTCTCTCTATCCTTTAAACCTCTCTCATGTTTATTTGCTTTATCCTCTGACTGTGGCCTCTTAAGAACATAGGACAGGGTTGCACAGGTCATCAAATCCATTCCTCCTGCCTTTTGCAGACAACTTTGTCACAGAACTACTTTCATACATCTGCCAGGCTCTACTGGTAAATCAACTACTTTTTCTGCCTCTGCCCTCCTGAGAGAGGGCTGTTTCCACACCTAATGATTAGAAACCACCTTCCAGTTCTCCAGCCTAGACTCATTCGTATCTTGCTTTTACTCGTTTCCTTTCGTGACAATTCCAGCTATTACCATCCCTGATATGCCTTGAACTGCCTCACATCTTTTTTTCCGAGGTTAAACAAATCATACCCTTCTAATCCCTGTGTCTCAGATAAGCTCTCCATGCCCCAGAGGCCTCTGCTCGGTTTAAAACCGAATGAATTCTTCTTGAACACGGGTGATCATAATTCCCTATGGTATCCTAGGTGGGATGCACCGGTGTTAATTTTCCTGTCTCCACCGGCAGTATTTTATTGGATCCCAGGCCTTAGGTGTCCTAGGCACTACTTACATATTTTGCAGCTGTGTCACCCTGGCGACTCAAAACTGCTGTGTGAGTCTGACTGCCACTGAGCAGTTTCAGGTTCTATTCTCTATTCTCCTCAAAAACGGTTACTGCTCGTCCTTATGTGCAGGACCCTGGATCCTGCAGTATTTAGTATCTTCTAATTTTCTATACTTCAGCCATCAAGAATAAAAAAAAGTCATGCTGTATATACGTATATGTGAATGTATACATCTATAACATATACATTGGTCTTCCCCAATCTTATTTTAGCAGCAAAACTCATTAAAAAATATCTCATTTTTATGCAAAGGTCATAAAAACATGAAGTGATATCGGTTCCCAGGTAAGTCCTTTCCTGATTCTACTCACATCCTCCTCTCAGCCCAGCAGTTCTTCCCTCAGCACGCACCACCATCGCTGCTCCTCTGGCCAGGAGCAGTATCTTGGTACCTTTCTCCATCTTGTCCCGCTGGTCACGCTCCTGCATGCACCTACAGGCTCTGCAGCCTCTTCTCCCCTCTCCAATGGGCTTGGCTGCCTGTGCACAAGGCCACCTCTGACATGGCACAGCCACGTAACCTTGTGTCAGGCAGTGGTGACACATTTGATGTGAGGAAGAGCTTGGAGAAACCTTGTTGGTGCCTCGCTGCGTTTAAGGAGCAGGTGCTGGATTCAAGCCCTCGCCCTCAGTCTCTGCCTGCAGTACGTTGCAGTACGCCTGCGCCTCGCTTGGCACCTCGCTGATCCTGACCACCCTGACTTGCAGACTTGACTTCCTGGCTTGACATCAGCTCTGTGAACCTGTCTGGAGATCTGGACTCTTGGTTAACACTGGTCACCATCTCCAGACCTGCTCTTGCTGAACTCGGGTACTGTGGCATCAAGGGCTGTTGGTGAGGCCATGGCCTCACCTGCCTTGGTGCTGTCGTCATCTTCCAGCTTGCCTCCCCTTCTGGAGCAGTCCCCTCCTGCTGCTTCGTGACAGAGCTCAGCATTTTGCAGCACAAAATTATTTCCTGTAGTTCAGATGTGAAAAATGTTGATTTAGTATGTCAGTAGGTTATCCTGGCATATCTCACCTCTCTGTCCTCAAAGGATGAGTGTTGATAACTCTGGAGACAGAGGTGTCAGTGCTGGCTCTGGCTGGTGATTGGGTACCTGGGTATGACAACAGTGCAGCTGAACTGAAACCAGGCGGAGTTCTTCCACCATCATCTCACGCCAGAGACCATACAGGCTCAGCAGCAGGCAAAGCCAGCTGAAGGAAAAGGTCAGGGAAGGAACACACGAGAGGCTTAATATTGGTGGAATATTGACAGTATCGGGGAAGCAGGGACCCTTACAACTCCTCTGCGGTCGATCTTAATTCACAAGTCATGGAGACATTTTGCAGATACCTAAAAAGTTTTGGACACAAAGTCAAAACCATAACCCATTTTGGCCCCAGAAAGTGATGAATCCGTACCTGAGCCTGCTACCTAAGGACTGAGGAGACCTCCTTTATGCAAAGCAGCAGAGGATCCCACCTTCGGATCTCGCTTTTGTTTCTACAGTCTGCCTCTGGTGTATTACCTCAAGCTCATCTGCAGTGCCGCTCTCGGAGCCCTGGAAGGAATTTCTGCAGCTGGAGGAGTATGCAACTGACACCAGTCCGGGTTTTCTGCCGCAGCTGCCACCACGCTAATTCAACCAATAAATGTGTTTTTAGAATGAAACCAGTGAGGATGGAGTCAAATCCCTCCCTATAAAACTGGCACTGGCTCCGCTGAGTCACAGGCTTATACTCGGGGTGAAGTGGGTTTACTGTATTGCTGTGCTTGACAATTCCCCGGCTTATTCCTCTTGCGTACACACACAATTCCTCGCCGGTGAATTTTAGCATGAAGGGAACTGCGGAGGGAGAAGCGGCAGGGGGAAATTAGTGACTGTTACTGCTCCTTACAGAAACACTCTATGGACTGACTAGTGATAGTGACAAAACCGCGGATAGTGTTGTAAACACCCTGTGGTACACACCTCTCTGTCCCTCCCAGCTCGCTATTTGCACAACAAAGCAAAGAAGTTGACAAGACCAGCTCTATGAAGAAGTGCCGTGACCTCGAGTTTCCCGGTAAGAAGTGCAGAAGGCCTCTGCATCATCTCTTGGCGAGGGAACCGCAGACTTTTCCATTGACTCGGGAGTGACAAATGGCTGAGACTTATAAGAGCATTATTGTTGCTGGCCCGTACTGGGGAGCAGTTTCTAGAAGGCTGCGGAATCAATGGGTGTCTGGTGATAGCAACCCCAGCAGCAGAGCCCAGACCATCAGGGTGGAACCTCAGAAGCGAGCAGCCACCGCGAAGAGAAGGAATGAGTCTGCTCAGGGCGGGAGGACAGCGAGGGGAACAAGCAGGCTGTGTTGCTGCATGGAACTGTCTATTATACGCAAAACGCTGCATTCCTGGAATTCGGGTTTGGAGTAACAAATCTACCAACAGAAAAAGCTGTGGTTTGAGAGCTACAACAGACAACAGCTCAAACTCAGGCTCGCTCTCTGTTGACTTCAGCACGTTCCTGACTTATGTCGGGAAATACTTGTAACTGTGAAATACAAAGAACGTTCAGTTTGAAGCGCAGTGTTACGGGATCCATGAAGATGCTGGGGCAACACCACCACAGTCACAAACGGGCTGCCAACATCATCTTAATTTTGTGCCTTTGTGCAGACACAGTGTCAGTTCAGCCCAGCTCTCTGCTTCCAACACTCTGCAACGTTCGTTTTCAGTATGGTTACATGCAGGTTGGAAGCCTTGTTGTTCACTTCCATTATCAAAATCGGTTTTTACTGACTTTTTAAACAAACTTTGGCTTGTTTTGTTTGGGTTTTTCTTTTTTCTTTTTTTTTTTTGGTAGAAAAACAATACAATAGATTTTAACGTGCATTTTATTTTAATGCAGCGTTGATTTTTCCTTTAGGCAGTGCCCTGGTTGAGC
>NW_010388803.1:0-14608 GCF_000710305.1 Buceros rhinoceros silvestris | reverse complement strand
CAAATACAAACATTATTTTTAAATTGCAAAATAACCCCTATTGAATATTTATAATTTACAAATTATAGAATAAATTATTACTATTCAAGTAATTATTATATGCAATATTTTGAAAATATTGTCTATGTGGAAAATAAAGACATTGCTCTTTCTTGAAGCACACATTCGTCACAGAAGAAAAGCTAAGTGGATAAGTGTTAAGGCTTTGTCAATGCTTTGCTGGCTGTGGGTTACACTGAATATTTGTGATATCTTTGCTGCTGTAGGAACTGCTCACCAGCACAGGTGAACAATGTCTACCAGTCAGGGAGCATAGATAGCTGAGAGAGGAAAGAACATCAGATCTTGCAGTATGACACAGCAGCTCAACCACTGAAGAAATTCTTGCTCCTGATGGAAGACTCTACTTCTCTCATAGTGCCTAAGGCAGCTGGCTGGATATGCAGTTTGGTGGGTGTGTATAAAGAGGAGATCCACAACCTGGCTAGACACAGGGATGAGAAACATTCATATTCTATTAGTGTTGCCAGTCTGAACAAAGAAGACAAAGATTCAAAACTAGAGCTTCCAGGCAATCCAAGAACATCTCCAAACTATCAAACAAACTTCATTTGGGGAATCTGGAGGTAAAAAAATGTAATTGTCACAAGGGAAGCAAGAAAAGACCCAAACATATAACCATAATAAAAGAGTTAAGTTAATTCTAAGCCTCAAGGAGCAGTCTCTCCTTTCAAGCAACAGTCAGCTCATAAACTTCACATTGTGTGCTGTTTCAAGAAGGACCTTTGATACATGTTAAACCCCCAGACCTATAACAGATAAAATAATGTATACAGAGTTTAACTATTGCTTAATTGCTACACAATAGAGTCATTTAGAAACTGTCATTTAAAGAACATTGTGATCCAGAAACTAGAATGAACTAACTTTGAGAAACCAGCTGTGAAGAGGTTAGGCAAGAAGATGCTGACTATGCATGCTCAAGAAGAGGGTTCACTTAAAGTCAGGAGCAACCCCTCAAAGAAGACCCCAAAATACGCACGCGTAATTAACATGAACATATTATAATTAGTTCTGGGAAACGATATGAATATGTATGGCCTCTCTGAGAAATGCAATGCATATGTACACAGATACACTCTATAAACAATGGCTATTCTGAATGGAAGTGTGCATGATTTCAGACACAAAGTCTCCTTGCAGCCCTGACATTGCAATAAAGAATGTTGCTTTCTAAAACTCAAAACCATGTCTCAGATAATTTCATCAATCACCAACTTTTATGGTATCACCTTCAGTAATACGTAGGTTTTTCTGCACATTCTGACCTGTCCAAATACTCATTGGCAGCATAAAGGTAACAATCACATGCAAATGACACTTCACTTAGGAGGAAAGTAGGTATGTCAACAAGGAAAATAGGGCAAAGCTGATGTTATATACTGGCTCTGGTTGGGCTGGAATTTATTTTCTTCATAGCAGCCTGTGTAGTACTGTGGTTTAGATTTGCGACCAAAACAGTGTTCATAACACGCTGATGTTTTAGCTATTGACATACAGCAGTTGCACAGTGTCAAGGCCTTCTCTGTTTTTCTCTCTGCTGACCCCAGAGAGCAGGCCAGGAGTCGGCAGGAGCCTGGGAGGGGACAAAGCCAGTTCAGCTGACCCCAACTGATCAAAGTGATATTCCATGCCGTATAACGTCAAGCTCAGCAATAAAACTGAACGGTAGGTTTTCCAAGGTAATTGTTACTCTGAGACTGACTGGGCACTGGTCTGCTGGTGGCAGGTTGTGAGTGATTGCTCTTTCATCACTTTGGTTTTGGTTTTTTTTTTTCCTTCACTAAACCGTCTTTATCTTGACTTATGAGGGGTTTTTTTCCTCTTCTCTCCCCAGTTGTCCCATTTTGCTGTGGGAAGTGAGTGACTGGGTGGGGGCTTAGCTGCTGGCCAGGGACAACCCCACCACACAGGAATTCTGGAAATGAGGCTTTAATGGCTTCTGCAATGGTGTCTGCTGCCAGCGGTGGTCTTTTCACTGGAGACCAGGTGGGTGGAAAAGCAGGAAGGTTAAAAAAGTCAGGTCTTTTTATTTTTAAATAAAGTTCTCAAGGAACATGCCAAAGAGATCATATCAGATCTGATAGACTTGACTGTGCTGTATCTGCTCAGCATGATGAGGCTTTTCACACGGAATAAGAATCTGTTCCATGTAGGAAGCCAAAAAACCACTGAAATTTCAAAAGAAATTATGAAATGCTTATGTCAGGTTTTATCAGTCAGTAAAGGGCAATCCAGATTTCAAAGTGTAGTACTTAAAGCACTTAAAGTTATTTTCCAATCAGACTTCAGATGTCAAGGTGTCATTGTTTAATCTTAGCCACTAGCTAAGCCTCATGCAGCCAACCGCTTGCTGACACACTCCAGTGCAATGAGGGTGAGAATCAGAAGAATACAAGTGAGAAAAATTGAGGATTGAGATAGACAATTCATTAAGTACCAAAAAAGCTGTGCACACAAGCAAAGCAAAATAAGGATTTCATTTACTACTTCCCTTCAGCAGGCATGTGTTCAGCCAAAAGCAGAAAAGCAGGGCTTTATTATGGATAATCATTACTTGGGAAGACAAACACCATAACTCTTAATGTCCATCCTTCCTTCTTCACACAGCTTTTATTGCTGAGCATGACACCCTATGGTATGCAACATTCATTCTGTTGGTTTGGATCAGTTATCTCAACAGTGTTCCCTCACAACTTGTGCGACTCCAGCCTACTTGCTGGCAGGAAGTGTAAGAAACAGAAAGAGCCCGGATGCTGTAAGCACTGCTCAGCAATAGCTAAAGCAGATGTGTGTTACCACACTGTTTTCACTGCAAATCTGAAACATGGCACTACAGGACATACTATGAAGACAAATAATCCCACTCAATCCCAGTACACAGAGCATCCACTTTGTAGTAGTGAAGGGTGAAATGCACGGGCTAGGTAGGAATAAGGACAGCAGAGCTAATTCTTCTCATTATCAGAGAAATATTCAGAAAAATATTGAAAAATGGATAAGCATACAAAATATCTCATTATAACTGCATTAATGTTGATAAAACAGTATTTACTCCAGCAGAAAAATGACAGCAAAGACCATTCAGCATTTGGCAGCACTTCCTTTCAATATGTTCATCAAAATTTTCACTTAGGAGAATCAGAGAATAATAGAATATCTCAAGTTGAAAGAGACTTTATTATTGTTAACACCTACAGTTTGTTCTGTCTGTCCATTCCAGAACTCACCAGGGGATTGTAGAAGTTGGAATGATTATGATGAAATCATACACATTAACAATGATGTTTCTCATAGTAATTCTGGCACTCAAAAAATGTTATTTCTTATTTCATAATTATACCCACTGTTGTGGTTTTCTATTGGGATTATAAATTTTCAGAATTACAATTATCTTCTAGACATGTAAATTACTAGCCAACTAGTTTCAGTTATTTCTTATGTATAGAGTTATAATAGGTAAGGGAGCTAAAAATATTTATACTGTATGTGTGAAAGATAAAACCATCAGCAGTTGCATGTATATAGTAAAGATCTGCTGGTATAGTCCTGCTCCCCAGCAGCTTCTGCCGTCAGAGTTAGATTTCTCCAAAATAGATGTGAATTCATGTGTATGCATATGATCTGCATATTTCTCCCTGTCCTCTTGAAAATGTGGCTTAATCAAAAAAGCAGAGTTTATTTGACACATCTACATCATCTACACTTAACGCTATATGTAATACCTCTTATTTACCCACATAACACAGATTTGACATCTATTGGAAATGTTGATAGCCTTAGGTATATCCAAAGTCTGGTGCTTAGCAATTAGTAATAGCTGTAATAGTGTAGAACTTGTGTAGTCACTTCATTTAATTTTAATTTTTTAAATCCTGAATTTCTCCTTCCTTTTTCTCGTACACTTACAAATCAGAATAACACCTTAATAGTGGAATATAAAGCTAGAATTATACAGAGTTATAAACCTGAAAAAGATTCTTTTCCACCCCTTAATCTGAGGCTCAGTCTGTTGTAGTTCTATTTCATGTTATGATTCTGATAACCAGGTCTTGTTTATAATTCCTGAGGGGCTGCTACTGAAAGTCTGGGCTTGAAGGGCACAGGGAAGCTGTTGATGCCTTTTAGGGAAGCCGCAGAGCCTGCTGGGGTTGGCTACCTACTCTGTACCCATGTTCCCCACTCCATGGTTGCCTGTCCTCTCTGGTGCACATAGCACTTCTCTCATAGGCCTACCCTCTTCATCTCGGCTTTCTATGCAGATCATCTGTTACACTCTTCCCCTTCTTCCATCCAGAATACAGCTGCGAAAAAGGTCAACCCAATCTTCTGTCCCAGCCCTGAATTTCTTCCTGATCAAGTAATCGACTTTTGCTTGTCCAACCAGTTAATTTTGAAGCCACATGGAGGAAGCAGTAGGGACAGCTTTGGAATAGAGGCTTTTTCTCCCCGAACTGGGCACAACCAGTGCCAGTTGCTCAAGCAACTCGGTCTGCAAGTCCCTGGCATCATGTGTGATGTGACAGGATGCAGTTCTCCTGCTGGTGTTCATCACTGAAATGAAAATTGAAATGTGTGTGCGGAGACACACTCTGTTTACACTGGGTTGGGCAAACCTGGGGAACCAATCAACTGATGGCCTCACTGCCTATTCCTTGAGCCAGTTCTTACTGCTGGAACAATGCCTGTCCCCAAACTGATGGCAGGATGATGTCAGTGGCTACCTCATCTCACGGAGAGCGACAGGGCATGCTTTTCTTTGGAATCCTGCAAGGAGAAAGTGAGGTGAAAGACCACTCTTGCAAACACATTCAGAAGAGGAAAGAAAAGAGGTACCCTTTAGCTGGCCTGCAGGTATACTAGGACTTCCTCTGGCTATGTGAGCTTGGTGCAGTCCTTTACACCAAAAAGTCTGGGGCAGGTTTAAGGCAGGGTCAGCTAATTTAATAACAGTTCACTAGAGCAGTACACATGAGGGCAAAGATTAGAGCAATCCAGCATATATTTCAGCATACACATACAGACAGTTGGTATAGTAAATATTACACTCCTAGTTTTTGTGGTTTAGGGGTAATCCCTTCATAGTGCCAGTTCATGATCCATTGTAGGAAACGGATTTAGAGCAATGCAGTTCTTCACCCTTCTAGGAATCAAATGTCCTTCAAAACACTTTTGCTGTGATTACTAAAGCAATACAGAGAGGCCATTAGTGGTAGGGGAGGTCTGCATCAAGCAAGGAATGTAAATAAAGGGAATGACTTCACTGCAGCCTCAGAGTGACTAATCATGTTTAGTCATACTTTTTGGTGAAATTCAGGGAAAGGGAAGGGGAAGGGGAAAGAAATAAAAGTAGGGGGAGGGGAGGGTAAGAGAGGGAGAGGGGAGGGGGAGGAAAATGGAAGGGGAAAGGAAAGGGGAAGGAAAGGGGAGGGGAGAAGGGAAGGGGAAGAGGGAAGGCAGAAGGATCCTTAATGGACTCCCTGGTTAGAAGGATTTGAAGTAAAGCATTATTTTCAGAAAAACTTGTATTATTTTGGAATATAAGCCCTAGTGTAGAAGTGGTTTAGATACCTGGGCCTGTTCAGGATTGGGCAACTAAATTCCCAAATATTCAAAAAACAAGGCATCGAACTCTAATACGAATTATTTGGCATTTCTGAAGCCAACCATTAAGAAAAGAGAACAAGCTATGGAGTTTAGCCTGGACCACAGAAGTTATTAGCAACAAAATTGCCCAGCCAGCCAGGACTATTCTTAGGTTTAACTCTTACAGACTCCTTGCTTTTTATGAGGTGGGGGTGTATACACAGTTCTGTTATGGGCTAAAAAGCCAATTTTGAGTCAGAGTCAGAGAATTTTAATCACTTTATTGCCAGCAGTAAGTTATAATAAATAAATAATAAACTTTTTATTACTGATTCTGATACAGAAAAATAAAAAGAAGCAATCACACTCTTAGAGACACACCCCAGATTCCCTCCAGGCAATCTGTCCTTGCTTTTCTGGTCCCTAGTCCCCTCCCACAGGCTGAAGTCAGTCCCCTTGGTGTGATTACAGGTGGCACAGAGCACTGGGGTCAGCACATTATGGTTCCTATTCAACTGGTCTGGTGTGGTCTCCTGCACTGGCTACAGTGATACCTCCTCCTCCTTCTGTCCTGCTCAGATTGACACCTTTGCTCTTGCCTGGCTCAAGGCAGCCAGTTTGGCTTCAGTCCTGCTTAAAGCAGCTAGTTTAACCTCAGCATTTCTCCTGCTCTGCTGTTCCTCCTGTCCTGGAATCCTTCTGGTTCCTCTCGTGATCATCCTCAGTTGTCTATCCTGCCCTGGCATTGCCTATTGTGTCTTGCTCTGTTCCTCCGTGACACCCTGCTCTAGCAGGGTCTTGAGTCTCCTTCCATGTGACCCTTCTGCTTTGGTGTTTTCTCAGTGTTTACCACTCTTTCTTAAATGAGTTTTGCAGACATGCCAAAAACTCCTGACTGGCTCAGTTTTGGTGTGCCATGCATCTATTTCGTACATTGTGGAGCTGGCTGGAACGGACTCTGATCAGCACAGGGCAGCCCTGGCCTCCTCTGCATCTCTCGCTGCACAAACTCTGCTGTTTATACATGGTAAAAGCACTCAAGTAAATGCCAGAGATGGGGTTCAGTCCCTGCCTTTACTGTGGACACCCACCCAAGACCCAGCATCACACTGGTGAGCTCATCTGTGCTGGTACTCCATCTCACTTTGAGGTTTAGTTCTGCAGCTCTCCCAAAGAGCACAAAACTGAGTGCCAAGGATTGAATCTGAAGAAGATTCATTGTTTTAATGGTATGGGTGTTATTCACAGACCTGATCAGAGTATGGCATGTACTTAAAGATTAGAGAACCTATTTGGTGCCAGATCCGACCTCTTTTCAGAGCTCAGGACAGAGAGAGACTTTAACGCTCTGTGCTGAACCTCTTAGCCATGTGATCAGCACCACTGACCACAGCAGATTCTCATTTCTAGCAGTAAGATTTGCAGAACTACTACAGGCTGTTGAGATTCTTAGTCTTCCTCATTCACAGCAGCAAGAAAAACAAGTGATGACTGAGGATGCTGAATTACATAAGACAGAGGTCCTCAACATCCGTTGCCTATAACACAATACAGTACATGGGAAGTCTGAGACTGTCCCCGATTCAGTCCTGTAGGACCCACACTACAGCACATCTTCCTTCTGATCTGACATTTGTTGTTAATGCTGTGTTCTTTTTATGGAGAAAGTAACTGCTGGGAATTCTTATTTATGGATATATGTATTTATGTATACCTTATTTACAAATAATAATACTTATTATTTGTAGTAAGTAATACTTATTTACTTATTCATAATAAGTAATACTTATTTATATAAGTAATATTTATTTACGTATAAGTAATACTTATTTACGAATTCTTATTCACAGTACTTATTTAGTACTGTGGAAGTGACAAGTACAAAGTGAGAATTTTAGCATATCTAAAATACACCCAGGGCTACAAGCAGAACACAGATTACAAGACTAAGAGGCCAGAAGATCCCAAACTGTAAACTGCTAGTCTGAGAACTCCCAGATAATACAACAAGCTTCTCTCTGAATTAATTCCTATCAGAAACAGTTTCTAAAAAGAAAGCAAAGAAAAAGAACCCAGTCTTAGTGAAAGTGTCAAGGAGGAAAATGTTAGCAGAGCCATAGGAAGGTGTTTCTAATGAGTTAAAAGCTCTAACAGTTAAAATAGCCTACTCTCCACAAGCTTTGCTGGAGGACAACATATGTCCAGTTATTCCGGTGCAATCTTGTGATTGCAAAACAGCAAGTAATGAAATCCTTCACATGCCACCTTTACTGTGAAAAGCAAAAGGGAAGTTCCACAACAGTCACAGAGAGTTTCTTATAATAACACTACATATAGATACTGTTGCAGTGGCATTTGTTAATTCTCTCCTATCAGTAGCCATAATCACTTTTCAGAAAGGTTACCAGTACACTTTTCATAATGTTTATTTTCACTGAACAATGAAGTAAATACATGTTCTGGAACACACAATGAAACATTAATGGCAGCAGCACTTAACTACGTATATTTCAGGTCACTGCAGCAAGTAGATGTCTCCCAAACATTAATAAATTTGTCCTTGCAGCATTCTAGGGAACACAAATTCATAATCCTATTTTACATAGGGAAAAAAATAAACAGAGAAGCAAAGCGCTCAGAGTTGCACAGAGAGCATTATGCAGAGGAGGGAACTGATGGCATTTATAGCACAGGCATTAACTTACTCCGTTATTATCTTAGCTCAGGTTCCTACTCATAATTGAGAGACATAGTCCTCCTTACTGTTAGCAGTTTTGCTTCAGTTTCGCCCGGGATTTGAAGAAAGGAAAAACAGCCTTCAGGAGAGGGTTAGAGCTTAGACTTGAACCTGATCTTGACTTTGCTCTGTAGCCTCTGTTGGCACTGCAGGTAAGCTGAGTTACAGCAAAATTGATTTCTGGGGAAGATGCTGAGTTACATAAAATCTTACAAATGTACTGTAAGATTGAGCCTTTGTAGGTAACCTCATGGTTTCAGTGTCTGGAACACTCCGGATCACTCTGAAATAAAACGTGCCCTAGTTTACTTTTACTGACAGCTCTAGTAACCAACTGTCCATCTGTGTTTTTTAAAAATTACAATGATATCAAAACTTATTTGAGTTTTTGTGTTTTGGAAACTCTGCTGAGGCACTCATGCCAGAGCATACGTGAATTTATTTGCATTGGTTCAGCCACTAGTAGCTAGGAGTGAGGCTTTGGTTATTTTGGCACTTTGATACAAAGGGTAAATAAACACTTTCTCTATGTGAAAGGCATAATATTTCACTCACAGCACAGCAGAACTAAGGCCACATTTCTGGCCTGAAATAGTGCTGGGGTAGCTATTTTTTGAGCACCACAAAGACTCTGAATATAGCTAGTTGCAAATTTCTCACCCAAATTAGCTTTTGCCCTAGAAAAAAATTATCTGAGCACAGATAATTGGGTCCTAGAGAACAAGTCCTGTGAGGAGTGGCTGAGGGAAGTGGGGTTGTTTAGGCTGGATAAAAGGAGGCTGAGGGGAGACCTTATCACTCTCTACAACTACCTGAAAGGAGGTTGTAGGGACATGGCAGGTAGTCTCTTCTCCCAAGTAACAAGTGGTAAGACAAGAGGAAATGTCCTTAAGTTGCACCACTGGAGGTTTAGGCTGGATAGTAGGAAAAATCTGTTTACAGAAGGGATTGTTAAACGTTGGAACTGGCTGCCCAGGGAAGTGGTGGAGTTCCTATCCCTGGAGGTATTTAAAAGACATATAGATGTGGTACTTAGGGACATGGCTTAGTGGTGACCTGGCAGTGCATGGTGAACGGTTGTACTCAATGATCTTAAAGGTGTCTTCCAACCAAAATGACTCTGTGATTCTGTTACGTGAGCATTTTCTGATGGTTCCAGATTGACTTCATCAATCAAATCCTCTCTAACAAATATGGGGCGAGCCCATTCCTTTTCAAAATCAAAATCGATTTTCACTGTACACTCTGAATCCTTCTCCCTGGGAGATGTTTGACATATGAGGCACTGGACACATCTGTTTTATCAAGACAATATAGCACATCCACTAAACCTTATTAACCATCGAGTTACATTTACTGAGTAAGATGCTTTAGTGGATTGTCAGGTAGGTTATTTATTCTCTGGGAGCTGGCTTGGAAAAGATGCTTTCTCTGCTGCTGCAGGTATAGTGATGTAAAAGCCTGAAGGAGCTGTGCAGGCCTCAGACTACATTATCGGTGCTGTACTGTTCCAACACTTCCCTCTGTGAAAACTGATTATCTTTAAACAAGGTAATAATCAAAATGCTTGAGGAATGAAGTGGCCAATCCAGAACACCCCTGGGTGAGAGAAGGAGAGAAACCCATCAACAAACTTTTTGAATGACAGGAGGATTCTCTCAAGTTGGGCCTTGTCACTCAGCTTATGCACAGTTAATACTGTTTCTCATCCTGAGCAACCACTTTGCTCTGTGGCGAGTGGTTTATGCCATGACAGACACTGTCTTCCTTATCTCAAACTCCCAACACAGCTCAAGCAGATGGGAAAGGTTTCAGGACTCAGTAATGGCCTTAGTGATTCAGCTGTGGCTCCAGGGTAGTCTCTAAGCTTCAGAGACTTCCGGTTCAATCCAGCAGTAGTCTTCTCACTGGCTTATAATTTTTTGTAATATGGGGACACAACATAAATTGTTGTCACAACAGACTTAGAAACAGAAATTTCCATTCCCATTGCATTGTGTAGGAGAATTTTCTTAAGGGAGAGAAAACTTTGACCAATGACAGCATTCACTGGAAAACACTGAAGTGGGGTCGTGGAAAACACGGAAGAAGAAAGAGAAATTGTGTCATCTGAGATCATTGGACAATATATGCATAAAACTCCTGATTACTTGCCACTCCAATATGGGGACACTGGTAGCAGCAGAATATTTGCCCTCTCTGTTTACGTGGATCTAATTCCATTTCCTTGAATGTTTTGTGCAACATGACTTACAGGATTAGCAAAGACCAAGGAATGAGAACACTCACACCTGGCAGTTCTACTCGCCCAACCCCATACAATCAAAAAATGTGATGGCTTAATCCACGAAAGGAGATTTCCTGTGGGGCAGAAACTGTGCTGCTTTGTCTTATGCTCCCACACTTGATGCCCAAAGAAGGAATTCAGAATTCCTACAGTCCTCAGTGACGGTGATAGATAGACTTTATCCTGGATATTATTCTCTATTCCACGTTGCCTGTATGGATCCTCAGTGGAGCTGTTGTCATTAGTGCTTTAGGTGCAGATCCTTGCCCTGCATGAGGATGATGGTGAATGCTAATGACTGGCTCTGATGATACAGAAGAAAAAACACATGGTTAAAAAGGAATAATGCAGTGTGCATCCAAAATCAATACAGAGAAATTGGCCCATGGTCTCTTTGGCTGGAGTAGTCTAGATTTTTTTGATTAGCATCTGTCATTTATGATAGACATCCAGGAGAGGACTTCGCAATCATGGTAAAAATGGCTGGGAAACTTCTTTCCTTATTTTATTGCTTTGGTCTAGAGTTTTCCATGGGAAGTTTGTGTAAATAAGAGAAAAGACAGGACCGTATCTGTGGCATAGCTAAACAGCTGAGGGCATCAGGACCCCCTGCCTGGATGCTTATCTCCAGTTTGTGAAAACTGTGTCATGGCTACATTTGCACATTACAGAATAGTAATATGCTACTTGCCTAGAATTGACAAAAAGTAATCGGTGTAGCTTTAATGAAGGAAGAGAACACGAAGGCCATCAGCAAAGAGGCTAATGTCTGTAGCCACAGGAAATAACCTGCTCTGGAAAGAAAATAAATACTTAAGGACGCTACCAGGATCTTTGATTTGCCATGCAGGAACTTCTCCAGATTAAGGAAAAAGGAGAGGCAAATGGGCTCTGCCAGACTATTCTGAATCCCGAGACACTTCTAAGATTTCCTTCCTGACTCACCACAGTAGATTTCAAGGAAAAAGTACAAAGCCCAGTAAAAAATAAAATGGTTTAGTCCTGAATGTGTGACAAGGTGACTGAAGACAGCCGAGCTTTTCAGACAGAAAAATGAGAATTCATGTTCTACCAAGCAGGCACTGGAGCCAAAGGCCAACCATACCAAGATCAAAAAACCTTTGCTGCAGACATTTGGATTTTGCTCACTCCTTGCTAAACTAACATCCTAGTTGAGAACAGCAAGAAAGTTTGTTTCAAGAAAGAAACAAATATTACTCACAGTATTCCATTCCTCTGCATACCTGGAAAGCATAATTCATATCAAAAGTTGCAATGAAATCTTTGATGACTCATATCAGCTACTGTCTTTACTATCTGTAGTCAAATGCCTGGCTCCTAACTGCAAGAAAACCACAGCAGTCAAGATATTTAATCTATTATTTTTAACAACTTTGAAAGAGGATGAAAGGAGATGAAAATGAAATCTACTTACATAGCATGTTTTGCTTGTCTCCCAGATTATTAGAACCTTTTTGGGAAAGCAAATGCAGGAAAGCCTTAGATATGCATATCTAAAATGCTTTAATGAAAACAATAGTAACAAAATGAAATATATACAAAACCAATACCTAACCCAACCACTTTGATGGCAATTACATCACAGCCACCACTGATGCTGTGGACAGACACTGAGGAAGTCCCAGACTGGACTCAGTGGCAGATGGGAACCAGATGCAGAAGCTGGATTCTGGAACTGGATTCAGGAACTCATGAAGTGGGATTGAAGGCAGAATAGACATCTTCTTGGATGCCAGCCAGTGAAGAACAGAGCTTGACCCTTGTGATCCCTCATCTTTATACCAGATAAGACGTATATGGGATGGAATACCTTGTTGGTCAGTTTGGGATCACGTGTCCTGTCCACTCCTCCATGCAGGTGTGGTCTTTAACTTACTGCATCCCCAGCACAAGATTAGGAGTGACCTCGGTCTTCACAAGATCAAGTATAAGCAAGAGACTTTCAGAATATCCATCTTCGGTCTTAACTATAAATGTTAAGCATTATCACTTCTAGAAGCAGACACTGTCTGCAAAAATATCCTGTTATCATCAGAAAGTGCCATTATTAGAGGAGACTTATATGAAAAGTAAAATCACCTAACAGAATTAATTCTGTTCCAGCTCAAACCAGGACACCATCTTTAACTCATGAAGAGAATTAACTCATGAAGTTAACTGACTCCATTCTGCCCCCCGAAATCATGGCTAGGCATTGTTGTGTAAAATATAATACAGGTATGTTGGGCTTCAACAATGCCAACAGGGCACCACACAGGTGACTTGCAATGAGAAGTAGATAATTTTGTCCTCTTCTTTCCCCTATTCTGAATATAAAAGAGAAGACAAGAAAAGGTCCATCTCCCAAATGATTAAAAGCAACAGTGCAAAATGTGACTAGCTCCTGACATCTCTTAACACCACTCTCCAAAACACTGCATAACATTGCCTTTCCCATCTTCAAAAGGGGCCTGCATCTAGATTCTAATTTCAGGTCACCCTTCTGTGCAGAAAGCATGTTAGCACCTTTGCTGTTCATGCTAAGAACATGTCCGTGGTTTCTAATGAAACAGGGATGTTCTTGTGCAGAGCTTTGCCTTGTATGAAAATCACAGAGAACTCCTGAGCTGCAGGTCCTCAGCTTGCTCACGTCTGCGTTAATGGGTTTGATAAAGCAACAGAGAGAGGGTGCTTTACATGAAAGTATAGATCTGGAAAATCATGTTATAAGTTGGAATGGTTTGAATTGAAGGGGTGAAAAAGATGATCCCAAAGAAAAAGATGAACTAATTTGTTTGTATTGACGGGTCTGAATTATGATTGGTGGAAGCCTCCCAAAGACGTAATTATGAGGCCACCTCCAGCCATTAACCGAAGCTGAATTCCATCTGTGCAGGGCAGACAGAACAAAACCACAGTAAAACCCTCCCATCCCAGATCAGCATGCACAACTTAAGTACCACAGGCCAAGCTATCACCTGGGTAGTTCTTTTCTCTGCTTTATTTCTTTTTTGTGGCAGAGGCCACAGATGGGCCTACAGACATCAGCCTAAGGATATTCCTATCCTATCAAATGAACATACATGTTCAAGGCCTCCAGCCTTTTCTAAGGCCAGATCAAATCAGGATGGGGACTAAAGATTCAGGTGAGACTATCACAGCTGGTCAGAAAAAACTTGCTATAGCAGATGTTTACCTCTGGGAACATGAAGAAAGGTAGAAAGAGCAATACTAAGTGGTTGCAGCTATGGTGGCCCAGAAGATGACAAACCCTCCTGGCAACATGCAGGCTGAGCAGCATTATTCACACAGGAATCATCTCCGCATTTGATTTACCGTAGCTCTTTCCTAAGAACACACCTGGGAAAGGCACCTACCAACAAAACACACAATATCCTGTTTGCTTAGCATGAGCCCTAGCCAACAACAGGGCTTAGGCCCTTTGAAAAGGGCCAGCTGGGCCCAGTCCAAGACCCCTACCCCACTGAGGGCAAGGGTGACACATAGTACATAGAAAAGCCAGAGCTCAAACTGTGCAGACAGTGGCTGAGACCACATCACGCTGGCTACAAGTGTCCCGGCCCCTCCGGGTTCAGATAGGGCCTTCTGAACCTCAGGCCATTCAGGAAAGGAAAAACACACGTACCTCCCGCGTTCTCACGGCTGCAGCTCTGGTTCCTCACCCTTTCACGGATGCAGAGTGGAAGGCTCGGCGGTCCCATCCGCTGCAGCGCTGTCTGGGCGGGGCCTCGCACGCCCCCGACGCGTCTCTTCTGCCGCGGAGCACAGGAAGAGGCCGTACCGACACTTGCTCGCTTACCGGAGACGCTTGCTTCTGCTGCTGGTGATGAAGATGATGAAATGAGTCCTGTCCCTCCCAGGGCTTACGAGAAGACAGCGGTGAGTACTGCAGCGGTCCCTCTGCCCGCTGACGCTCG
>NW_010388802.1:42634-63446 GCF_000710305.1 Buceros rhinoceros silvestris | reverse complement strand
CGCCTCTCTGCGGGCGGCCCTCAGCTGCAGCCCCGCGGGGTGGTCGGAGACAGTGAACTGGCCCCGAGGGCTGGCCGTAGTGCGTGTCTTTTCTTGCCCGATGCACCATAGGAGTGCGCAGGTATGAGAGAGGGAATGTTTTCATTTTGATTTTTGGTACCTGATCTGGTGGTACCTAGTTTCTTCTCAGGTTTCTCCTCCTTGTGTGCCGACCCTTCTCTTTCAGCTGCCTAGTTGGCCCTGACTGCCCGTGCAAACTGACAGTGTCTCCATTTGTCTGAAACTTCCCGAGTTTCCTTAGCAAGTTTGCTTAAAGTGCACTCCCAACTGCGTTAAAACTCCCATGACTCTTTCTTTGTGTTTTTCATACTGTGTCCAGTGCAAATAACCCTTCTGCTTCTCTGGGAGTCCTGTGTTTCTGCTGACCTCCCAACTTTCAGAGCAAGGTAATTAATGTTCATCAAAGATGATTACAGTCCTCTAGTATTGTGGTAATTAGTGACTGGATACTGGCACACACATGCGAGGGAAAGGTTGGGACAGGTTTATCTCCTGCATGGTTATCTTGGGTCTGGCCAGTTGTCACAGGCAGCTCCAGGCTAACCACAGCATGAGAGATTGCTTGTCAAGTTGCAGTGCTGGTAGACAAAGAGCAAGCTGTAGTTACTGCAGAGGTAAAGGGAATCGCAGATGTGGGTCTGCAGGAAAGCAGGAGGGCTTTGTCCGTTCTGTTCACAAGAGCTCAGCTCCCCCCTCCTTTCCACTTCTATGGGGAAATAGAAAGTTAATGAAAGATCAGAAAGTGTTTGCAGGAGATCCTTCTGAAAGACTGTGACATTGAACAAAGATGCTTTAAGTTGTATTTGACTTTTCTGTTCTCATAACTCACTGTAAGTCCAGGAATGTTTTATTTTCAAATTTAACTTGCTCCATTTTTTTTTTCTTTGGCAGTTAAAGCTATGGCATTGAAACAGGTTTCCAGCAACAAATGCTTCGAGGGATTCCAGAAAGTGTTTGAACATGACAGGTAAACACTGCAAAAGCAACCTAGCTGTTCAGGATGGGGCAGTGAATCTGTGCTGTCGTTGCTGTCAGTGTTCTCAGTCCACAGGAAAATAGTGAGTTCTCACTAACGTTGGTGTTCCAGTAAGGAATGCTGTCTAATGCTACTTTGGCTGTGCTCTTGTGTTTCTGTGTTAATGTTTAACGCGTCTAGCATACGTAGTGCTGCAGATCTGAGATGGGAAGCCAGTATTTTTACCTTTGAAAATGAAGCTCTATTAGTTTGGGTTGTCCTGTTTCCAGCACAGAGAACCACTGTGTGTACAAAGTCCCATTCACTCTACTGCATGCTTCACTTCTGTGCGCTCTTAAAAAACGCTGTGAGCAGACAGACGCAGTACATAGATTTGTGTCTGATGAAGGTGAACAGAAAAACATTCTTTTTTTTTTCATTTCTGATCCAAATTAAAAAAAAAATACTAGTTATGCTTAGATAAGCTTTTATTGATAATTTTAGGCTTTAGTATTAATTGGGCAGGCAGTTAGTCTGCAGACTTAGCAGACTGAAAGACTCTCTTGCTGGGCCATGCTGTGCAATGTATGTCATGCAAGTCCTGTGGATGGGTTCTTCAGTAAAAATTACCTTCCTGTTTAATAGACAAAACTCAAGTTAAATATTTATGGGATTCAAAACTGAATTTCCAGACCATTCCTGGTTAGCAGCATTTCAGAACTGTGGGTAATTTCTAAATCTTTGTTTTCAGTATATTCAGAACAGCAAGGTAGGAAGGTTGGCTGTTGTCAATTCAAGAGGCTAAAATTGCTTTTCACTTTATTTAACCTAGTTGCTATAATTCACTGACCAAATTTCTTTTTGAATGAAATGCATTGATTCAGTTTTCCTGTTTTAATGTTACTGACCCTGTTAATTAAATAGTGTTGTTAACGAGTATTTTATTAATACAGTACAGAGCTAAAATGCAAAATGAAATTTGGAATCTACTTGCCTCCAAAAGCGGAAACCAGAAAGTGTCCTGTGCTGTATTGGCTCTCAGGTAAGTAACATGAATGTCTTTTATCAAATATTAGTGTGACTAGATGTGAAAGTGCAGCTGTGTTTGTTTCTGTGGATTATTAAGTATTGTTGAACCTAGTGAAAAGCCTTTTCCATGTTGGTGGAGGTAGGAATCCCTCTTGTTTTTCAAATCTTTTCTGTTAAGGTTTTTGAAACTAGTATGCTGTCAGCAATGTGTAACCAATGATATTTTTATTTCTCTAGGGCTAACTTGTACAGAACAGAATTTTATAACGAAAGCTGGTTTTCATCAAGCTGCAGCTGAACATGGACTTATTGTAGTTGCGCCAGACACGAGCCCACGTAAGTTTTAACAAGAGACAGTTGTTACACTGACGTACACCCTCTTTATCTTCAAAGAGTGGAGTACTGCAGTTTGCTACAAAGTGTGTTGCCCACCTGATTCAGATTATGACCTCACTTCTACATCTTGCATTGTTGGCTAGATTATACTGGCTAAATTCTTAATAACATGGTGATGAAGGTTAGACATTTGAAACTCTTTCATTGTCATAGCATTAAAGTTAGAAGAAAGGGGCCATTGAGTTCAGCACGAATGAGGAGAGGGAAGAAAAGGGAAACGAGGCCCGTATTATCAGACACTTGCCTGCACTTTGTGGCTTGCTAAGACTTCAAAAAAATCTGCAGGATGGTGTCGTCACACCAAGATGCAATGTTTGCTCTTTATTGTATTCTGTTTCTAAAGTGAATTAAATATATGTCTCCAGATGATTCCAATACTTTAGAAAAGTAAACCAGAAACCCTTCCCCCCTGCAGCTGCAATAGACTGCCAGTGAATGGCTTTTTTAGGGGATATGCTGTTACTTGTGTATGGCTGAGCTTGTATGTGGTGTGGGAAACTTGAAAACGGTGGATCTGCAGTTACTGGAAGCACAGTCTTTTGGGGATTCACTGTATTATGTTTAATGTTTGCTGGCTTCTGCTGAAGTTTAATGAGGGCTGTATACAAAAGTGGCAGTCTTCTTATATTTCCCAAGCTTTAGTGGTTCAGATCTAAACACAGGTGATGCAGGAATAAAGTAATGTTCTTTCCAGAAAATACTTTTCACATCTAGGTTTTGAAGTTGTGTAAGGTCAAAGAACAGAAAAGCATGTTTCTAATGAAGAAGAGGGACAGAATAACAAAACTTGCTCTATTTGTGAACTTTAGACTTCATTGTTGCTATTGCTGCAGACTAGAGATGAGCAACTAGCCATTGCATTATTCACATTGGGTAGTTATCCTGGGAATTGTTTTTATCTCTTGTTTTCACTATCAATGTGTAACTGCATTTGCATAGTTCATTGTTCTGTCCATTTTCTTTTAAAACCCTCTTGGCAGCTTCTTTCTTGCCTTTTAGTCTTGATAACTGGTCAGGATTGCTCTGCTATTTAGACGAATTTCAGTATGTGTTCGGTATTATACTCTTATATTTTAGCTCAGAGACCCCAAACATTCTTCAATCTCTTTGAGCTGTCTGGAGAAACAAGTGCAGGCAGTTCAAATGTAATCACAAATTAAAGAGACCTGAGCGTATATAGTGAAAATGCTTGTATGTGGTTTTTGTGTAGTTATGACTACACGAGAATTACGTCCAAGATCTGGGAGAGGTAGCTGGGTGGGGGAAAAGACTAAAAACATGAATACCTGTCACTACAGACCCTCTGTCAGGTGCTGATTGGCTTTACTTTTCCTTGTTCACAGGGGTTTGCTCTTCCAGACAGGTGTGCTGAATAGTATTTTGCAGGTTCCTTTTGAAAGTTTTTCTCAATTCTTCCCTTAAGTTTCTTTTATCAGAATCGGTGTTGCCTTCATTGGCTGGCAGGGCTTTCTGAGTTTTTGACTATCTCTGAGGGACCAAAGATAGACTTTTTTTATATCCAACATGTTGTGCAAGCACCCCCACTCCCTGTGACTGTGGGACTGATAAGTTAGAAAAGCGTTCAGTGTTCAAGGTCACGTCGCTGGAGCAAACTCAGCTTTGATCCTGGTAAAAATCCGATTTCACACTGTGACAGGGTGGCAGGTATCTCTGCACAAATTGACAGGGACTGTCAAATTACATGTGGATTAGTGGTGTAATCTGACAGTGGTGAAAGCCCACGTAATTTCAGATTGCAGAAACTAGAAGCATTTTGGAGAAAGGGAGGCCATTATTTCCTGTCACACATACCTTGAAATATTACGTTCTGTTCTGCAAACCAGATCGGTAAATCACAGGCTGATCAAAGGGAGAGTAAGAAAATGACTGGATGGGATATATTGACTTTCAAGGAGACATCTGCAAATTTAGTTTGAAAGTGTAGCCTTGGAAAAGAGGATAACCTTGCAGAGGTTATTCAGAGAAGAAATTACTGAATTAAAGAAGATCTATAGGTAGGAGCAATGAAATGAATTACAGAAGAGATAAGAGTTACATACTGTCAAGGGTTAGGGCTGGTCAGCCGCTAGACAAATGACAGATGCTCTCTCTTAACCCCCTTCTTCCCCAAAGGAGAAGATAAAGGATATAAGGAAGAGAGACTTAATGGATTGGAATAGAAAAGTAAAACTGCTTTAATGAGAATAATAACAATAAAATGAAACATATTCAAATATATACAATACCAATACTGAACCCAGCTGCCCTGATGGCAACCGTGTCACCAGTCCAGTGGCAGACAGAATTCTAGATTCTGCAACTGGATTCAGGAATGCACAGATTGGGATCAAGGCAGAACAGACCGAGACCTCCTCAGACAGTGGCCATTGAAGAAGAGAGATTGACCCTTGTGACCCCTCAGCTTTATCCTGAATATGACGTCTATGGGGTGGAACACCTTGTTGGTCAGTTTAGGGTCACCCATCATGGCCGCTTCTCCCTGCAGGTGCAGCCTCTCACTTACTGCACCCCCACCGTGGGACACAGGATTTAGCAGTGAAAAGTGCAAGCAAGAGCCTTTCTGCACCCCAGCCCCTGGCAGGAACTCTAAACATCAAGCGTTGTCACTGCTAGAAGCAGAGACTGTCTGCAAAACTGTGCCATTAAAATATGAGCTGAAAAGTGAAATCACTGAACAGCATTAGTTCTTGTTCTACCTCAAACCAGGACACATACTTTAAAAAATGATGGGAATAGTAAGTTTTGTTATGCTGTTGAATCTTCAAAAAGGAGGTCTCACAGACATTGTTTGAATGATATAAACTGGACACACCATTTGGTGATACATGGGTTTGTCCTTTTGGGGGAAAGAAAATTTTCTATACTTTCTGTTCCTCACATAGTTTCTTGTACTTGATAGGATGAGGTCTAGTAAATGAAATAAGCTGATAGCAGCAATTAACAAGTGCCAACTTCTGAGTAAGTACCTGGGTAAATTGGATGAAGCTTTACAGAATCAGTTTAGCAGAGATCTGAATGTTCTGTGTATTTATGAAGGGATACTGAAACAAGTTAGAAGTTGGATACTTCTTTAGGTAGTATTAAGTGGCATTTTGAAAGTGTTGTTGAAATAACAAAAACACTATAGTAATGAATAAAAATCTGAATTGTCTTGTAGAGGGATAGACATTTTGATTGAGAAACTCGTGTTCCGAGTCTCTGTTGTATGGCAAGTTCTCCAATTCTGAACATCTAGTAAAAGAAATATAGTAACTACAGAAAAAAATTTCGTGGTAGGTGGCTGCAATATTGAAGGAGAAGATGAAAGCTGGGATTTTGGCACTGGTGCTGGTTTTTATGTGGATGCCACTGAAGATCCTTGGAAAACAAACTATAGGATGTATTCCTACATAAAGGATGAGGTAACTTTGCTGCTGGTTCTCCTGGTGTCATTGGGTAAGATAAAGAAGGGGTGTGGTTTAGTCATGCTCTTTGATCCTAGCACCAAAGCTTGCTTAAGGTAATCTTGATAGCCTCTGAATGGTTTGTCATTGTCTTGCTTTCCTCTTTCATAAAAAGAATTTATTATTCTTTTTTAATTCTTGATTATTCAGTGATTGGATCTACCCAGTTCTTAGGCCTTTCCTCACCAAACAGATACTGTCGTAGAACTGAGGAGGGAGAGGACCTCAGCACAGAGATGGCAACACCTGGCAGGGCTTCAGCAGGAACACCTTGTTTCTACTTCCCTGCTGGAGATGCTCAGGGTTGGCCTACGCTTCTAATCTTGATTTCTTAGTTGTGCAGTCTCTACTCTTGTAAAATCTCTGCTCTGCTGCCTCTGAAATAACCCTCTGCATTTCACTGCACCAGTACATCAGTTCTATCACTCGTTCAGACTTTCTGTCTGTCTTGGGAGGGTGGGGTGGTGGTTTCGGGGGGTTTTTTTCCTTGAATTGGGTGTAAAAGAAGATCCTTGCTATATGTGTCAGCAAGGTTTACTGTTCATGTGGTTTGGGGGATCTGGAATAAAACTAAAATCAGTGGGAATATGGGGAGCAAATAATCTTCCAAGAACAACTTGCCATTCTGGTCACTTACTGGAGCATGTACGTATTTATGTATCTGTTAAAATAAGACTATGGTTATTAGGAAATTCCCACATCTTTTGTTACAGGGTTATAGATCTCAATAGAGATACTTGGAGTTACTTATGATCAGATGAATTGTTGCCCTTTGATTTTACAGTCCCATTCAAATTGCTTTCAGGCCGTGATCACAAATGTCAGGCTAGAACCAAAGATGTGCCTTTGGTTTCAGTGGCTTCCTGGCATTAAAACATGTTAGTTACCTGTGTGCTTTCTTTTCTTAAATATACTTAAGTTGCCTTAACATTTTTATTACACTGTTGTTCCTTTACAGCTGCCTAAACTAATAAATGCCAATTTTCCAACTGACCCTGAACGGGTATCTATTTTTGGGCATTCCATGGGAGGTCATGGAGCTCTTATTCTTGCTCTGAAGAATCCTGGCAAGTACAAAGTAAGATATAATGCAGCTTCTATAGTATATACTAAGGCTTATACAGATTTCTATAGAAGTGAAGAAAGAAAATACAATACCATGTTCTGTTACAGCATTAAATGTATAAATAGTTCTAGTTGCATCTGTTCATTCATACCTAGTATTAGAATATGGAAAATTGCCAGAAACACCACTCTGGAGTGTGAATATCAGTGAAAATTAAAAGAAATTGCACATTTTTTAAGTTAAGGAAAGTTCAGTTACTTCTGGATGACGCTACAGCAAAACTCTGGGGCTAGAAAGAACAGATAAAAGGGAAGTAAGATAATGGTTAGGGCACCTGGCTTGGAGAGTTGAGGGAGTCCTGGGTTTTGGCAGGAACTTCAAAACAGTTCTTGAAAAAGCTTTTCATTTGCTTGTTAGTTAGCAGAAATCACTTTTCATAATTCATATGGGGTTTTTTCATGCTGTTTTCTGAACAGTCTGTATCGGCATTTGCTCCTATCTGCAACCCTATTCAGTGTCAGTGGGGGAAGAAAGCCCTTGGTGGGTATCTGGGATCAGATGTCAGCAAATGGGAGGTATGTATTGCAACCTGCAGACCTTTAGTAACGCATGAATGAGTGATCTGTAGATACGTCACAGCAGAAGTTTAGAACAAAGCTCTAGGGTACCCCTGAGCTGGCACGGCTGGTTTACTACACCCCTAAGCGTGGATGAGCATTGTATGTTTCTGGTGGCTATGATTTGCTGTTGCTTGATACTGCTTATAACGAAAGTGATGAGATGATAGACAGAAAGTTCTCATCAAATTGACTAAATGCCTTTCTGTTTTAGGACAGCATTAAAATCTGGGCTTTCTTCTAGAAAGAATTACAGGCACTCTGAGACTTTTCTCTGTGGAAGCGTGAGCAGTTTAAAAGAGAGTTACATTATTGCCTGTTTCTCAAAAGCCCAGTTCTTGATGTACGAACCAGCTGGGTTTTGTAGTAGCCTGAAAAGAGAGACTGCTACAAACTGTTCAGAGACCGATGAGCCTCATGGTGTCTGCAGGGGCAGTGGGAGGCAGCTAGCGGAGGACCCCACTGGATACTTGGATACTGGTATCCTGCAGCACAGGAGTAAAGCAGACAGAGTTGGCGTTTGGCTCCAGGGCCCTAATTTTTAAATATTAGTAGTCATAGATGAATGGCTAAGATACAAAGATGTTCGTATACATGTTGCTGCATTATTTGGGAAGCCCCTATTTTTAATCTCAGCATAAACATTGTACTATATCCCTAGAATTAGGTTAGAAGGGATCATCGTGACCAGGTACTCTGATTTTCTTGTAAATAAACTGCAGTTAAATCCCTTGTAAATTGGATTAAAGTATCTCTTAGGGAGACGTCCAGGTCTGATTAAAACATTACAGAAATGGAGAGCACTGGCTGCTTTCACAGTTAGTTATTAATAGTTTGTGTATTTAAAAATCATCAGTTAAACTTGCTAACACTTAACATAATGAATTTATTTGCAAAAAATAAATGTTTTCTGGCCCCTTAACTTGCTCTGGAGCTCTTCTGCAAATGCAGTCCCGTGGATAACAGCACAGGCATCAGGAATAGATTTAGACCACAGATCTCCACCTCCGATTTCTGTATTTCTGCTTAAAATTGCAATGTGTTGCACCAGTGTCTCAGCCTTTAGCTGCCAAAGTAATTACATCAAGATACCATCTTATTTTGGCAGGATCTAGTTACTGTAGGAGCATGTGAACTGGTACTAGATGGTACTGCTGTTCTTTGATCATGTATGCGTTCAGCTCTGCGCTGGATGCTGTGTTTGGTCCAGAGATGATGTCAAACTGCCAGCTTGGAACTGACGTAGGTCATACCATTTGCCGTTTTTAAAACATAGGTATTACTTTTCAGTTGTCTGGAATTTCCCCAGGGTTTTGCTTTTCCAAAGTACTGTTTGGTCTCCTGATCAGTATCACCCAGTTCTCCATAGATGCTGTTCTTTTCTTGCAGGCAGTGTATTTGACACAGTCCACTGGATGTAACCGAATGTCATTTCTCTCTTATTCCTGCAGGCATACGATGCTACTCAACTTGTGAAGTCCTATCCAGACTCTCACCTGGACATCCTGATTGACCAAGGCAAAGATGACCAGTTTCTGTCAGCAGGCCAGTTACTGCCCGACAATTTTATTGCTGCCTGCACGGAGCGGAAAATCCCAGTCGTCTTCCGACTGCAGCAGGCAAGTTCCTTCTGCAGTCCAGGATTGTTGGGTTGTTGCTTTGTGGGGCCTGTGTGACAGGTATTGAAAAGAGTGTCTCTTCATGGGGCATGCTCTCACTTACCTGTCACAGGGTCTGTCCCTGGCCGAGTGAGGAAGAGGCTGAGAAGTGATGCTTTCCTTAATATCAGCCATCAGGGCGTACCTTAACCATCAGGTTCGGCTGATTTCACCACTAGGTGGGGTCAGGATTTTGGTGTCAGCAAACTGATCTGTTGAGGGCAACTCCAGCTGCCAGTGGTCGGCTGGAGAAGCAGCATTAACGATTTTTAGGAACTATTACAGTCACTGTACCAGCAAAGTGACAGATCGACTTCTGCTGGATTCTTTCTCTGTACTGTGGGTATTGTGTTAGCATAAGCTTTATTACTTAGTTTGCACATTTGTTTTGTGTAAATTGGGAAAGGTGTGGAGCTGCTTGAAATCTTAGGTTCATTCAGAGAGCCAGCTGGCAGGATCGCTCCTTCCTGTAGTGCAGTGACCCAGAACAGCCCTGGAGTCTTTGCAATCGTCTGACAACTTCAAGCCACACCCAGTGAGGGGCTCACAGTTACAGGGAGTGAGAGGGATTGTCCTCTCTGGTTTATGATAAGGGCCTTTATACAGCCTTGCACCCAAAGATGCAGTTGGTGCTGACAGAAGGGAGCAGTTCAGAGGTTTCCCTGTACTGTTAGCATGGTGCTGGAGCAGTAACTCAGACCTGGGCTGCGGTCTCCTTATACCCTGTGTTTCACCAGTAGGGCAATGCCAGCGAGGGGAACTTCTCTCAAATTGCGTCCCGCTCTGCAGCTGACACTTGCTGTCAGCTGTCTCTAACTTACACACCCAGGTTAGGGCAGGTTAAGGTGCTTTGTTCAGCTTCCTAGTGCTTGTGTATACTTGTTATATGAGAATTGTAAAGGACACCTATCTATAATACAGGTATTTTTGATTTCTTCAGATCAAACCAGAGGAGTCATTAACTTTCCTAGAAGAGCATTTGGCATGATGGCTTTATCAGGAACTGTATCTGTTTGTTGATTTTTTTGCTGTTGTCTTTTCCAGGGTTATGATCACAGCTATTTTTTCATTGCTACATTTATTAATGACCACATCAAACACCATGCAAAATACCTTAATGCCTGAACCATTTGGATGTGAGCATCATGTGTCCAGTATGAATCAAGGGAACTGAACAAGAATCATTTGCTGAAGTAGTGTCTGTAAAATGGAGCTCTTCTGATTGACTGTACTGCTGAGAAAAATAAAAGTCCCACTTAATTAGATGCGTATGCGTTAGAGTAAGTGTTTTGAATGTTCTTGCATGCTGCGAAAACTCTCTCCAGAGTTGCGGTTTAGGTTAGAATGAAAATTAGCAGATGAGTTTCTCTCTGACCGTGGTTATGTACTTGGGACCTCAACATGGTTTCTAGTGCGACTCCACAGAGACTAGAGTAAGCTGAAGACTAGCCTCTTCAGCTAATTAAATACCAGGGTTCCCTTCATCCCTCAGTGCTGAGGGAAGTTTTTAGGGGCACAAGCAATTAAGCTACTTAATGAAGCTGAGGTGGTTGGTGTATTTTTTCTTAGTCTGTCTAAATACATTCCAAGGAGAAAGTCTGGTGGAGAATACAGACAGAAGCTTTGTCCTGTGTGTTATTAACACCAAACAAATAGTTGGACGAGTATTTCACGGATGATAGTAAAAGAAGAGGCCTCTTAAAAACCATGTGAAGGGAGCAGTCTGTAGTAAAGGAGGGTTTGGGGTTTTTTCCTCTGCTTGCCTTTGATTGTTGCTGAGTGTGACAGGCGCATTCTGTGTTTCTGGGTTTCTTAGATGTAACAGGAATTGAGAGGAAACTGATAAAAGGATCTGAAAAAAAGCCATCCCTGTCTATAGATGATCTGATACCTCGTTGTTGAAAACAATGTTGCATATTTCACAGTGAATTTAGGCCTGATAGCGGTAGATGTAAAACAGTTCCCAGCAGTGTAATTCCACCAGCTACTTTGTGCAGGGCAAGAACACAGATTATTCCAGTGATCTGTTTATCTATCTCACATTCAAACAAACACTTGTCAACTCTGCTGTCCCATGGTTCCGCTGAAGCTGCATCATGGCTCAAACCTTGACTCGCTCTTGCCAGAGGGAATATTAGGGTAGATGCAGGACTGGTTTGGTTTTGTAAGCAGTGCTGAATGCTTTCCCATTTTGCTGGCCCCTACTAAATTCTAAGTTTTAGGGAGGCTGATGCTTAAGTTTCTGCTGATGGTGACAGTCTTAAATTATATATTGACCGTTACCAATCTTGCATCCACCTATTTCTGAAGTAAGCTTAGGAGGCTGGGAAGAAGCGACTGTGCACAGTGCAAGAGTTCTCTGAATTGCTGAACGTGAGTTCACACTGTGGATACAGGACAGCCACTAACTCCAACTGTCATACAAAGCACAGCACTGACATAAAAACATTTAGATTTTTCCGCTCCCACAACAGCAATTGGCACAAAGGCTTGTTTAGCATGTGGCACCTTCTCCTAGTTGTCCCTGCATCCCTGCCCAGCAAAGAGGCACCTGCTCTGCTGTAGCCACCAAATGAATTACGGGGCTTTATCTCATCGGGGGCCGGAGCAGAAGTGTGCTGCAGCCTTGCGCCCAGCACAACAAGCAGAATGTCAGTGGCATCAGGGCTTTCAGCTTGATGCGGGCACTTCAAATAATAAACGTTTCCATTTGTCACCTGTCAAAGCAAGTCTTTTATGCCTAATGCATTCTGATAATCATATCCAAGTGAAAGGCACATGCCATTTTTTCATTCCCTAACAGGACTGTATTCACCTGCGTGTTATGTTATTGATTAAAAAGCAGGTTTAACCTTGCAATTTACTGTAATTGCCTTCAAACCATCATTTTGAAGCTGCTGGGTTAATGGTAGGAACCAGCTTGCCCTACATGAGTAAGAAGATCCCCTTCCTACTTCATAAATTTATATGGTATAATTCTTAGTTTCCCATTATACTGTGGATGGTTGTAGGGAGCTTTATTTCCTGTGTACTTAATACAGGACTTAATACTCGCCAGCAGGAGATCAGTTACCATATCGGCTTCCCTAAACAAATACCCAGCTACAACTACTACAATTTTGGAGCTGAAAATACCCATCATATTTTCCACTTGGTGCTCCTAAAATGGACTCTCCTCCTGCACCGTTTGCTTTCCTGATAAAACTTAGTATTTACAAGCGCTTCTGCCTTCCTCCTTGAGAGAGACTTTCAGTTGCCTCATTTGTGAGCAGGAGCAGATGCAGGTAAGCATCTGACAGGCTCTTGTGAGTCCAAAAGAACTAGCTGGAAATCAGTAACCTCCCTGCCGTATTGAAACTGCCCAGACTTCTTACAAAACTGGTGCTAGAGAGCTGACAAGGAAGGAGTTGGTGAACTGCCCTTTTCCACGGGCTGCAAGTCCAGGACAGTGCAAACCCATGAGAAGACTTGGGGCACTGAACCAGTTGTGCAGACGGCTATGGATACCATTAATCCTGCACCATCTGGATGAGAATTGTATGAGGCTGTCAGGTCTCCAGTGGTGGCAGTGCTCAGACCTCGGCAGGCCGTGGCACTGGGAACTGCCTGCTGTTAAACACTGCTCTCAGTGAGGAGCAGCACCGGGGGCTGCTGCTGCAGGACTCTTCCTGCCTCGGTTATGCCGTTTCTAACGCAGCAGTAAGTCTGTCCTGGCTCTGTACCACAAAAGCCACAGACGCACTCAAGCTTCCTTGGCAATCAAGAGCAGGAGATTATTGCAGAAAGATCCTCTCCTTCCAAAACCCACTACCAAAAGGGAACAAATACAGCCATAGAATGACCTGGTTAGGCAGTGCTCAGACCTCGGCAGGCCGTGGCACTGGGAACTGCCTGCTGTTAAACACTGCTCTCAGTGAGGAGCAGCACCGGGGGCTGCTGCTGCAGGACTCTTCCTGCCTCGGTTATGCCGTTTCTAACGCAGCAGTAAGTCTGTCCTGGCTCTGTACCACAAAAGCCACAGACGCACTCAAGCTTCCTTGGCAATCAAGAGCAGGAGATTATTGCAGAAAGATCCTCTCCTTCCAAAACCCACTACCAAAAGGGAACAAATACAGCCATAGAATCACCTGGTTAAGGTAAGGACACATCAGAGAAATGAGAAAATAGCAGCACCTGTACTCGGATGGCTTCAGGATGGCACAGGAAAGCAAAGGCTGTATACTAAGATCTACAAGCAGTAGTCCCTACTAGCTGTTTCTGCAGAGACAGGAGAGGGGCAAAGCAGCTTGGCAGAGCCCTGTCACCCTGGGCTATCCCCAGGTCAGAACGTGCTCCTGCATCCTGCTTGCATTCACTAGAATAAATTGAATAATCTCATCATTCAACAGGAGGGTGGGCAAGGGAAAAGCTGCACTGTGCAGAGAAGTAGTAAGCAATAAAATTGACTCTCATACAGCAAAGAAAGCAGGGGTGGAGTCTCCCGGAGCTCAGAGGACCAGGTTACCCAGCGCTGGCAGCTAGAGGGTGGTTAATTCAGCTGCTGCTGTTCACTACTGACAGGAGATCTTAAGCAAAGGGAGCAGCAAAGCTGCAGGAACTGACACCCAACTAACAACCCAACACTCTCCAGCTGGACCCTATTCCTAGCTGAGCTGCGCAATTCCTTACTTCGCATCACAGCATCATCTTCTCCTTCCCCAAACCCACATCCATCACTCCCAGCGTGAAGTGCCCCAAACACCATCTCTTTCAAAGAACTGTCAGTCACGGGGTAGTCATTAAAAGGTTTCTACAAATAATATAGTTTAATTGTAACTTCAGTAGAGATTTTCTATGTACATTATGTTCACTGCTTAGGGTATTATAGATTTGCCATGCATGTTTTATTGCACATATAAATAGTGTACAAAGGTTCATGAAGAGTCTCTTTTTAGCCGTACAGGTTAAGACTGCATAAAAAAGCTGTATTACAAAATATTTAGAGCTACTTATTTACAGCCAACTTCAAGCAAATACTGAAAGACACTATCAGGAGAAAAACAAAACTTTAATTATGAAAAAACAAGATTTGTCAAAATAATAATTACAAAGCTTCATGTTGCCATATATACATTTGTAAAAAAATACTCAGGAAACCTGCATTTTATCCCTCAAGATGCAGAAATCAATATTCCTATTTTTATACTTGATCTTTGAATGCTTTTAAAATTTGATAAACTCTGACTGGAAAACCTATTTTCTTTACATTGCTCGTGCTTTTAGACAAAACAGATATTTGTGCAGCTCTTCCTTTAAAATACTAAAATACATTTTAGTTTAGTGTTAAAGTGCAGAGTACATTTTATAGGAAACAATATGCTAGCTGCCAATCAAAATTACAATTTAAGTCAATGTTCCCTCCACAAAACAAACGCTTTTGCTTTGGTTGAAGTAACTGGCTATTCCATGCACACTGTTACGTGGCTCGCTGCCTGTGAGTCCACCTTCCTCCTCCTAACACGTTGCTGCCAACACGTACCGTCACATTGGCAGTTTGGGGTGTTAAAACGGGTAGTCTGCTTCCAGAGATAGCGTTAACCATTAAAAACCTGCTGGTGGAACACTGGTGGCTTTACACACAGTGTCCGTGGACGTGCGTGTAACTGTGCCTAGACATGTAGTGGTGACAAGTACGCATCGTTCTTCCACAAAGTCTTTATAACAATAGTTCTCTCCACATTCTCTTCCTTAAATATTCACCCCTCCCACCACATTGCCTCTCTTTTTGTCACGGGGCATTTTGAACTACTTGCCTGTGTGCACCGCTGACCCCTAACAGGTGCCCTTTTCACCACATGCAGCTTTCCCATCCCGCTTGCTGAAGAAGTTCCTTCACTAGCTTCTCATCGGACAGAAAAATGGGTGTTCCAGATACTGCTGAGAATTGCTGTGCCGGAACTTTCTGATCTGTAATGCGTGATATTTTAGTAATAAACTGTGCTTTTAGAAATGTCTTAAAAAAGGTAAAGTAGCAATAAGAAAAAGACCCTTGTTTCCTATTGCTGACGTGGGATGAGAGGCCTGATCCTGCAAACACTCACTACAGAACATTGTGCTTAATTCTGTGGGAAAATGATGGAGGCTGTGAGGAGGAGCGCTGTACCCAGCAGGCTGGACCTGGAAGATCAGGTCTGAGACTGGCTTTGGCCATTTTAATAGTTTTATCTCCTCTCGAAGGAAAAACAATTAAAAATTTTTGGCTACCTGGTAAATCTTCCCGTTAATGTTCTTGTGCTCTTTTTCGTTATTTGTTCTGTAGTGCTGTAGCCTTTAGAAGAACTCAAGTTACAGTGCAAAACTATATTTCAAGACACACGATCCTAATGCACATCATTCGTTTTGTTGTGGCAAAAGTTGAACGTCTTGTGCATAGTAAAATAAGCAATCAAAAATATTTGTTCACATTTATTTTTCAAGTTTACATCTTTCCTTTTTTTTTTTAACAGCTATATACAAATAAAACGGGTGTGCTCTCAGTTTCAGCCAATTTAGTCTAGTGGGGGGAAAAGTGCTACTGGAATGTAGGAAATGCAATGGAATGCAGACAAATTTTTACCAATGTTCCGCAAATTCAGGAAATAAAGACTGCCATTCCAGCTAGCTGTTCTTTTAATAAAAGCACCTATTTTGTTTGCTTTTTATCTTACATGTTAGAAAATACAACTGACGGAGATCTAGAGCTACTGCACACCAAGTAGAATAAAAAATAACTAAATATTTATATTAAAATAAAGTGTTTAACCACAAAAAAGCAGTAATAAAATACAGTTTCCTAATTTACATTTTGCATCCAAAGGATGAATAACAACTCACTAATAAATAATATTTATATAAATATTTTATGTCGGGATACTTTTAGAAAGCAACAGCCTGAAGCAACTGCAGAAGTCAGATTTACTCTCCCTCCTTCCTCCCCCTCCCCCCCAAAATGATTACAGTGATTCATCGTTTAATAACACGAAGGTATCTTGCTGCAAGACAGCTGTGTACTGCACACACTCGTACGTGGCAGAGAGGTGGCTGTTTTCGTAAGTACTGTACAAAGTGAGCTAGGAAAGCAGTGAAGCGCCGGTTTGCTCTAGAAAAGGTTTCTGTTCAGTTTCTGGTTTGTAGTTCGACACACATGTAACAGTCTGAAAGATGACTTTAAAATCGGAAGTGTCAGAATACACCTGGAGCACTGGGGTTTTTCCAGTGCCGTCTGACGGGATGGGCAGTATTTTGATTCTTTGATGGCACAGTGGAGCTGGTAACAGCAGAGAGAGAGTAGCTTCATGTGAATAAAGCTTGTTTTACTGTGGTTACGTCTAGCAATGCTTGAACGGTTATGCTGACTTTTACCAAGCCCTTTTCTTCTAGGATGTGATGTGGTAGGCAGAGCTTCTCCTAGAACAAAGACAAACAAAGGAGTAAAGATTAGGATTCTCAATACGCACTGCAGAACCTCGCTTTACATGGTCGCAGTTGGAACACACGGCCCAACAAGCAGGAACCGTTTCCTGTTTTTAATTAAAAAGAGCTTCCTGTGATTTTGACAGAAAGTCTCTGATTTTGCTCTCATTATACCCATGAAATAGTGAGACATCTGTTAGTATTCTGGGTGTCAGAAACCAACCCGTTCTGTGGTCATTACAGCATATCAACATCTTCACTAAGAGTGAGGGCTGGAGAGGACACACTACACTTCCACCCACGCAGTGGGATTAACATGGCATTTGCCTGTTACTACACATGAGTGAGTCTGGGGACGGAAGGCTGGTTTTATCACTCAAGGAAACTTCTACCACTGAGCTCTAGATGGGTGGGTCTTGGTCCCAGGATACGCACCTTGAAAGCCACCCATTAGCATTTACAGAGAAGCGTGCTTGGGCAAAGCACTTAGTTCTCAGTAATTAGCAGCTTATTTTGAAATATCCAGGAATCACCTTTATTCACTGTAAGGATAAAGCAATTGCGGCTGGGATGAAACCTGCTAGCTGTCCACAGAGGCCATTACAGCAGAAGACAGTCAAACGGTAAATACTGTGTATCTTACAGGTAACAAGACACCCCACAGCGAACAATTACAGAAAGCCTTCCTTAGAGAGGTGGCCCTGTGACATGATTGACTCTCTCTTTAAAAAGAAGTTTTTCTTAATGTAACTGGGGATTCCTGTCAATGAAATCCATGAAATTATGAAACCAGGCAGTAGGTTTATTAAAAAAAAAAAATAAATGGAAAGGCGACACTACATCAAATAAGCTGTAGTTACAACTGTGAGACTCACTGTCACAACATGGAAGCCAAGAGTGTAAGTGGGATGACAAGAATACATGGAGAGAATAAACCCCAAACAATGCTATTAAACACACACACACGGGTACAGTGTCTGGCTCATGAAGTCCTTGAACTGTGCATGTCAGATCGCCTGAAGTTTGAAAAGGCACCATCTGTGTGATCTAACCTTCTGTTCTCTCCCTCGGCATCCGTACGTGACCATCAGCAGACACAAGTTACTGATTTTTAAGAAAGGGAGGATTGTTTTGATATTCTGAGTACTGAATCTCTTAGCTGTTCAATAAACTTTTATCTCCTAAAACTCTTGATGTATTTGAGATTGTATTTTAACTAACAGCCTGTCTTCTACTGAATACTCTTGTTTCTGTAATGTCAGCTAAAGGTCTCTCTTCATGCAATTCATGGTCCTTTGTCACACTTCCTCATATCCACGTGGATTCTATCTCCATTCCACCTCCAAGTTAAATATCACTAATCTCTTCTCATGACACATTTCCTTCAGCTCTGGTCCCTTCCCTGACCCCTATGAACCCTTAAAACTAAACATAATATTCAAGATGATGGAACCGGTACCATGTGTGAATAATTACTACAGTTTTTATCATGTTATGCACCTATGTCTAATTGCTTTTATCTGCTTCCACTGTTGTCCAGTCTTTGCTCGGGAAATCCCCTCCAGTGGGCCACAGCTCCATCAGAACAGCACCAGTATTAAACAGCTGCTCCACTTCTTCTGGTGTTTATCACTTGCTTTTGTTAATGAGCATTTCCTTTACGCACAATCAACACTTAGCTTGCTTAATTTTTTTTTGTGAAGTGCGCTGCACTTCACTCCATGAGAGAAAAACTACAAAACTTACCTATTAACTACTGAACCAAAAAATGGAAGTCATGGCATCTGATAGTGATAACTGTAATTTATCTATGTTTTACATTTACGTTTTACATTTACTGCTCAGGTGTTAATATCTTAATATTAATTATTTCATGTTTAGAAGTTTTTTTAAAACCTAATTTTTTTTTAAGGTTTGTGGTTATAGCTTGGAACACCAAACAAATACTGTGGATTCCTTCTGCATACACAGACCACCCCCAGAAGGAATATCCCCATCTTGCAGCTATTCCAGTTCGTCACCCAGATTTCTATTCCTAACCTTCCCTAAACTGGTCATTTAATTAAGACACTGGCTTCTGCAGTTCATTCTTGTTTTTTCTTCTGACTGAGATATAGACCTGCAAGCTGTCAGAGACAGTTTCCCTCAACTTTAACTCCTCTAGAAAAAAGTGTTTTTTTCTAGAGAAATATATAAATTTTTTTAGGATGCAAAACTCCTAAACTGATACTTTATTAGCACTGGAGTAGCTACAAAAGGAGGTAGAGATAATGATATCAAATAAAAGGAAAAAAAAACCTACCAAAATATTTCTACTTCAAATATGTGATTTTTACTAAAAATATTTTGCCTATCTAATGTCTTGGGACACAGATTGTATAAAAAATTACAAAACCCTGGTTCTGTTAAGATTAATAAATTTTAAAAAAATTATTTATTGAGAATGCAAATCAGATATCTGAAGTGAAATTTTTTTCTCTCCACTCTCTTCGACAACTTTCCAGTGCCCTTGCAGAGTAGGCTCTTGTTTCACAGGTTTGGTGGCCCACAACATGCCATTATGTCATTAGTCTTCCACGCTAGACAAAAGTCATTAAATAATAATACCTGCTGAATCCACTACCTGAAAACTCAGGGATTAATTAGTGTTACAAGGCAGAAGGGTAGGGATTGAATCAACATCCCAGCCCTGAAACAACCTGCCCTGCTAGGTATTTATGTTCTAGAATGTTCTATATTTTTCTACTGAAGTCAAATTTGCTGAAAAAGCCACCTTTAAGGACATTTCCTTTAAAAAAACCCCAAGTTCTACACGTACGCAGAGAACTATTCTGTCGTGCTTTCTTGCTATTATGCAATTGTTTATATACACATTTTCACTGAAAGCATAAAGGATTGCATGCCCCATTTCATGTAAGAGCCCCACCCAATATAATTTTTCTCCTTTTAAAGATAATGCATTATCTAATTCTTTTAAATACAATATTGTCATCCAGTATAAATCAACCTCTCTCCCCTTGAATGCTGTTTCAGGAGGGCTATAAAAAATAGAACTGTACAACCATGTTCTAGGAGTGAGAAGTTTCATGGCATGTTCCTTTTTAATATTATATATCATCCTTCATTACTGTTTGAAACATGCACAATTGACAGCCTTCTCTTACTAAGCAGAAGGTAGAACTTGTTAATATTTTATAAGTCTGCAGTGAAACGCGGGGAAGTTCATGTACAATGGACTTCCAGAACTGACAGAGAGACTTACACCATCTCCTAAAAACGACAAACTTCATCTTAATGTGTCACAAATCAATTCTCTCATCTAAGCCTTAATCGCTATCTTCACAGCTTTGTCAATGGCCGTCATCAAACCTGCTCACACACTTTTCAAATCACAGCTTTTGAGTAATATATTTAACTTTTCCCAGAATAAGAAAAATCAAACCCTGCCAAGGATGGAACCCAGAGCACACTGATTAGCAACTGGCTGAGTAACAACAGTTACCTTGGGCCAAGGTCCCAGGTGTCTCAGTCCTCATGTTCAGCCGCTGTCCCTGCAGCTACAACTGCTGTCTGAGAACCACAGCCATGAAGATTTCAAAACTTTTCTTAAATCCTGGCATCTTGAGACAATATGCCTGACCAACCAAGAGAAGAACTGACCCATGACTCTGAGGAGACTCAACCTCACCCACTTCTCCCCATCTTTAGGATTTATGTTAGTATCAAACCCATAACACCTCAATACAGTAGTATGAATCACCTCTCTAAAAATACCCCTGTTGGAACCATCACTGAACAAAACCCGGAAAGACAGACAGAAGAACTGACTAGTAATTCTCAAGATGCATCTCAAAATCTTTAAAAACCATTGCAGAGGGAAGGGCTGTCACTCCACTCCTGGCAGCATGAATATCTCTATCTGTTACAAAAATGAAGGTCTAGATTCTTAACGTATTTTTTTCCCCCTAAGAACTCAGAGGAATTTAATCACCTGTTGCAAGCAAACCACTTTCTACAGACACAGAGCCATTTTGAATGGATAAAGATGTTTTCAAACTCATCACAAAGCAAAAAAACTAACCTCATTTTGACAAAAAAAAAAAAAAAAAAAAGGGGGGGGGGGGGGGGGGGGGCCA